>NW_011499883.1:1225341-1252191 GCF_000495115.2 Populus euphratica
TTTTCCCATGACGCAGGTGTTCAGAGTTGTAAATGCAGGGGGGGTCAAAAGCCTTTTATATGGTTGGAGAAAACAAAAACATGGATGTTGGGTAAGAGGATGCATTTGATGTGAGAGAAACATAGAGCAAGTAGTGGTAGCGAAGGTGAGGCACCAAGAAAAGAGCTACAATTATCTAAAGAATCAGCTATTTAGAGCTCTTTAAAGAATATGATATGCCTACAAATTCCATGGAGCTAGATCTTTTACAACTTTTAAATACTCTATCTTATTGCATGATTGACCTGGGGTTCTCTCTACAGTAATTGTCATTTTGATCTTTTCCGGGGTTTGTTCAACTTTTTTCAAGTACTTAATGTAATTCTTATATCTTGTTGGTTGATGTATTTATAGCTTAAATACTATCAAAGCATTCTTATTTTCTCTATTAAATTAACATCTTTTTTCCAGCATATCCAAACATCGATCAAAATCGGTAAGAGTACTAACCCTAAAATGAAGATAAAGGTTAAAAGTGTTAGAAATATTTGAAGGAGATAAAGGAAACAAGGAACATAGGAAGTATGATGAAAAATAAATCTTATTTATATAAATATTTCTTTCCTGAGAGAGGAAGTTCCTAGATTTGAACTTAGACTTACAATACTTCAAACATATTTATACTAATCTAGGATACTTGAAGAGACTTAAAATATAAACACATATTTAATAGTGACATGTATATACTTAGGAGACACCTATGAGAATAAAAGACACTTTGAATGTAAACTTTAAAATTAATTCTGACAAAGTATTTTTTGTATTTAGTAAAGGTTCTGTTGATGTTTCTTTTTAACAATCCTTATTAATCTCCGTTCTATGTTTGTTTTTTGCTTATATTTTCTAGATAAGGGAGATAATATTTAATATGCATGTAATATAAATATATTTATTATATGATGAGTACAACTGGTTGATTCTTAAATATTTATACATATTACTTTATTTTTTGGGTACTCATCTATTATTGAATTTGCCCTTGTATTCTTTTGAATTAAATTTTATTTGATATGACATTCATTTACTTACAGATCTATATGAATATTTGTTATTTCTTGATATCAGGATACTTGTCAAAAACTTCATACTAATAAAAAGTAATTAGTTTATATGCATATAGTAACCCGTATACCTAGCTAGTGGGAGAGACACTAACTTATAACGACTAATTTTTCCATAGTTATTGGGACCGCAAACCTCATCTGTTATTAGAATTCTATGGTTTCATGTAATTTGTTATTTGACATGTATCCCATTACCATATACTTATATGCTTAATGCGTGTGTGTGTGTGGATTACAATTTATAATATATACAATATGTATTAAATATTAATCCCTCATCGAGTTGGTTGAACTCACTCCTTATTTTTAATATTATTTTCAAGTTCTTACCTTTTGTTAACAAACTAACTTTGTTAAGAGTTTCTGCTTTTTTAGTTTTAGTTGGAATGCTTTGCTTATTTCCAAGAGGTTTTTTTTTTTTTTAGTCTTGATTTAATATCTTAAAGTGATCCACTATTACACTATTTTATTTGAAGTTTGGATTCTTATACTGTAATAAGTATTATGAATTATTATTTGATTTTATTGATTTTGAAAAATATTTATGGAAAGTTTATGAAATGATGTAAAATCTTATATAATTTGTTTTATGAGAAGTATGTTTCAGGCTTAATATAGATGAGATGTTTTTATAGCATCGCTCTTGCAATGCCAACTATAAACCTAGAATTCAGGTTGTGAAAAAGTTAGGATCAGAGAATGATTTGTTAGAAACTCTATAATATAGACTTTGTTTTTGTGACAATGTTTATGATAAGTTTTTACCATGACGCAGGTGTTCAGAGTTGTAAATGCAGGGGGGGTCAAAAGCCTTTTATATGGTTGGAGAAAACAAAAACATGGATGTTGGGTAAGAGGATGCATTTGATGTGAGAGAAACATAGAGCAAGTAGTGGTAGCAAAGGTGAGACACCAAGAAAAGAGCTACAATTATCTAAAGAATTAGCTATTTGGAGCTCTTTAAAGAATGTGATATGCCTACAAATTCCATGGAGCTAGATCTTTTGCAACTTTTAAATACCCTATCTTATTGCATGATTGACCTGGGGTTTCTCTCTACAATAATTCCAACACTCATAATAAGAGAATAAAAGACACTTTGAATGTAGACTTTAAAATTAATTCCGACACTCATAATAAGAGAATTGAATCACCACGATTTCAAAATTAAAAGGGAGTGTTTGAATGTAGACCTTTAGTGTAGACTCTTAATATATAAAGTAATGGTTCAAATTGATTTTTGCTAAAATTATTTTGATAAAAGTAGAACTAAACCAATAGCATTTCCAATGACAGCAAATGAGAAATTACATCAAGATGATGATGCGGCTAAAATTTATTCAAAGTATTTCAAGAGTCTCGTTGGATCTTTAATCTATCTCACAAATTAAAGACCTAAAATTCTCTTTCCTGTTAGTATTATTTCCAGATTTATGAAGAATCCTAGCAGACTTCATCTTGCAGTAGCAAGAAGGATCTTGCGATATCTTCAAGGAACCAAGGATCATGAAATCCTATATAAAGAACAAAATGAAAATAGATTGATCGGTTATTCTGACAATGATTGGAAAAAAAGCTATGATGATAAGAAGAATACTTCTTGGTATGTGTTCTGTCTTGTAACAAATATGATAAGAAGAATACTTCTTGGTATGTGTTCTGTCTTGTAACAAATATAATTTTTTGGTGTTCAAAGAAACAAAATTCTATAGTTTTATTTTTTGCAAAGGCAAAATATATTATTGCAAATGAAGTTGTTGGTTGAGGAGAGTTCTTAGTAATTTGTAGTAAAATGTTCTTGATCCTACCATTATTTTCTGTGATAATATGTTTGTAATTGCAGTAATTAAAAATCGTTTTTCATATAAGATCAAAACACATAGAAATGAGGTATCATTTAATTAAAGACATGGTAAGCAAAAGGAGATTCAACTAGAGTTTTCATTAGAGACATGGCAAGCAAAAAGAGATTCAACTAGAGTTTATCAACACAAATGATTAAGCTCCAGACGTCCTCACTAAAGCAAACTAGAGTTTATCAACACAAATGATTAACCTCCAGACGTCCTCACTAAAGCTGTACCAGTTGAGAAGTTTCAACAATTCAAGGGGTTCTAGAAGATTACAAATTAAGATGAAGTGCTAAATGTAATTTGTAATTCTCAAAGTCTTCTATTATTAACTTTTATAGCTCTTCTTCTTTCGGGTTTTTCTAGATTATGGAAGTCTATGTGTTCCTAGATTTCATTAATTCAGCTCTTGTTATATGGGCATTTTCTCTTCAGTTTATGTAAGCAAGAAAACAGAACAAAAGTATAATAAAAAACATAACTAAGTATTGAGCTGCAGCTATACCAATTATCACTTCCAATCCTTTTTCTTCTCTGTTTCCGCAATTTATTTCCAACAAAAAGAAAGTGTTCAGATGATTTACAATTTGGGCAACACTATGAGATGGATGGCAAGCGTTTTCCATGCTGAACACTAGCATTTGTTCTGTGATCCTACATTAATCATTGTTTGCGATACGCTCAAGAACCATGTCAAATTTCAAATATCAAAATATAATCAACTAATGAAAAGAAGGTGTTTCTAAGAACTCGGTCAACAAATAAATACTAAAACTAAGAAATTTATAATATATAATAATCAACAACAGCATCTCTGTTGATGAAGCATATTTACCTTACATCAACATAGCATCCAAATGTTTTGTTTAATGTACCAACAGCTTCAAATTACAAACTCATCATTATTTCTTCTGCAGACCAAATGTTTTGTTTAATGTACCAACAGCGTCAAATTACAAACTCATCATTATTTCTTGAAACTACTACTAATAGCTATCTATAGCAAAAGGCAATATAACAGTCCTCTTCTCAAGTCTAACATCGACAACAAATTAACTAATATTTCAGGGATATGCTACACGGAACTTTCGACTGCTGAAAGCACAACTAGTTCGAAACTTGGTGTCATGGCTTAGCGATTATATCCGGTACCTGATATCTCGAGCTTTCCTGACCACCCTTTTTGCATTAATATCACTGTGCAGATCTGGATAGGAATCATTTATGCGACTGACAAGAGCATTGCGAATGCCTCCCTGCGTTGGCAGAAAAAGGGAAAGGTAGTTTATTATTGTATCAAAAGAATGTGGCAAGCAAGATTTACGCTCGTTGAAGCAGGAAAGGCATGAGCATATGTAGTGATATCTAATGACTCGAGTTTTTTCGTAAACATAATGTGAAAATATGGATTGACATGCCTTGATGGTTAGCAAGTGTAGTACCAATCACAAAGTAGCCAATAAATTAAAAGGCATTGCGTAAATGTTCTAACCTTTGATACTTCTAGTGCCTTTTGAACAACATAGTTCCCGAAATTATTACGGCAGATGTTCACAAAGTAAGGGCTGTGCATAAACTCCTTGATAATCATTGAAGCATTCTCCTCCCCGCTCCATATCAAACATTTCTCCACTACATTACTTCCAAACTTGTTCATGGAGAGAGACACAAAATATCCTTTTAGCTTCTCTAGTATCCCGATTGTTGCATGCTGTATGCGTTCGTCGAGTACATGTTGCACGACATAATTCCTAACATGCAAAAGGAAATTAGAAAGTTGAAGGCATCTGTAAGGAAATGTATAGATGAAACAAACTCTTCTTTGTGTCTATAAACTTTTGGCTTCCAGTACAAAGTTTATATTCAAAATGCCTAAGGAGGAATCTTATCTTCATTGGTTTTAATTCAAAAGTTTTTGCATATAGATTTATTGTTGAAAATCATACAATAATTCTTGAAATATCTAACATTGGAAGCTATTATAGCTTATTTTCATGATAAAGTATTTATGAAAAGTAAATTTTAAATTATGATTCAATATAAAAAATCATTTTTCATAAATCATGTCAAGGAAGCTATTTAGTAAACATAAAAGAGGAGATAAAGGACACACCCAAAAGGACTTTCCGAGAGTAGCATTGCATTTGATATTGTTTCAAGCAAAAGATGCCGCTTAAGCTCCCCTTGTGCACAATCCAAAGCTCGGTTCAATATACAACATCCGCTTTTATCCATTGCAATGTCAAGAAAACTTTCTGCTATTTCTTTGATGAGGGGCTGCAAATATATAAAAAGCTTTTATCATGATTATGAAAAGAAAATCAACTGCAAACATGACTCGTAGATTGACTAATCATTCACCTTCACTATATGAGAGTGTGCGTTTAAAGTAATTAAAATATAACTATATCCATTGGTGTGTTCTTGCCGTATCTCATTATTAAAACGCTAAAGATTAATATATTCTTCAAACTATGGAATCTTGCATAACTTCAAGTTCAAATAAATTCAATATTATGTAGATATATACTTAATTTGAAATCACTTTTGTGTAGCAAGGACAAAGCATATATATATATATATATATAATGTGTGTGTTTCAGTGTGTGTGTTACCTTTATATCATCCATTGGGAAATGTTCCAAGCATTTTTGAATTACATGATAACCATTTTGGTTCTTGGATAAGATGACCGTCCTCCGAATCAAAACTTTTGTAAGCAGCAATCTTTGCTTAGGCGTTTTGATGTGCTCTATCATCTTTTGCATCGCACGGGTTCTATGAAAAGAATAATTAAATGAAATTAGTCCAAATCATTGATTTGGAGTTTGAATTAAAACGAGAACACCATATATACATACCCCACTGGATGAAAGCATAACCCAAGCAGCCTCCTTTGGTTATGGTTCAAAGAGAGAATAAGTTGAGTCATTTGGGCTTCACTGCATACTTCAAAAAGCTTCTGAATAACATGATTACCAAACTGATCTTCCATTAAGTCATGTACATAATCTTTCACTTCCAAGAAAATCATCTCAATTAGATCTGGCTTCCTCTCATCAAGGACGCCCTGCAAGACCCGATACAGACTTTGACTTCTTGCTGCCACAGCCACTCTGCCTTTTAGTTTATATAGTGATGGGTGATCTGATTGAAAAACTGGGGAATTAGGCAAAGAAGAAACCCTCAGAGTATCTGACTTTGCAGATTCTAACGATCTTACTCTTCTAAATTGAGAGCCAGTATCAAGTATTGTGCAATCAGCATCGAGTATTCTACCAAGACATAATCCATAATGATCAAGCGCATCATAAGACTGACTACGTATACTCGCGCGCGAAGTGCTCCCATGCTTATTTCCGAAGTTGGAAAAAGAATGCAGTGCAAACCTATCTCGGCAGTCTTGGTCCTGGATATTTTGATTATAGCCGAGGATGCCATTATTGTTTCCGATGTTGGAAAAAGAAGGATGCACCTTATATCCGGTCCCATTTTGGGAGGTGCTGGGGAAAGAATGCAGCGCAAACCTATCATAGTAGTCTTGATCTCGGACATTCTGATCATAGCCGCAGCCTCCATTATTGTTTCTAATGTTGGAAAAATAAGGATATTGCTCCATATATGTGGTCCCATTTTGGGAGCTATTCTGGTATGAGGGGTGACCAGCAGCAAGTGAGTACTGATCAGCACTCCTCGTCGTGTTGAAAGATCGCTGTTGTTCATTAGAAGAATGAGAGCATCTACCAGTTGTAGAAAGATTCATTCTAGCAAAGTAACTTTCTAGAATTGGATCTTCAAAGGGACTAGAATAATCAAGTTCCATATTGTAAAAGCGAGGAGATTCAAACACGAATCCAGGGGGGGGGGGATTTCTAGGTTTTGTTGTGAGCTGTTAGGATCGTATACAGGGAAAAGAATTCCATGGTTTTGTTGTGAGGTAGGGTTTTGGTTGACTGAAGTGCTAGGGTTTTGGGGCTGTGAGTGTGAACCAGCGCTTTCAGAGATGGGGTTTTCGCTTGATGAATCAACAAGGGAAGTGACTTGTTTTTTCCTTTGACATCTCCTTTCCGTGCTCACAAAATCATTGTTGGAGAAAGGAAAAGAAAGAAGGGAGTGCTTATTTATTTCCCAGCGAGTCTAAAGTCAGTTTAGGGTTTGATGGTTTTGAAAACCACATAATATTTATACGGGCTCCTTATATTGGATTTGGATTAAAAGCAAAATTCTGGCTGAGGAGAAAAGGTAGAGTCCTCGAGGATAAGAAAGCAGATATTATTTGGAGATAGTACTGTAATCAAATAAAAATACGTACCTCATATGGAAACGTTTGTTTCTCCTTCTAGACTACTGCAATTCGTGTTCTATTGAAAAGGAAAAACTAGATTCTTCAAAACTATATATATATAAAGACAAAGAATAAAGAAAAACTACAATAAACTCTTTAAAAATTAAGAAAAAAAACTAATTATACTTTTTTTTTCTTCCAATAATAATATTCAATAGTACAAGGTATCCTATGAAACATGTTGTCGATCAATCGGACGAGTCTGTGGGTTTGGATTTACACTAAGAATGCTAATTAATCATTAAAGTAGTAATTTTTTGAAAAACAAATGCAATTATAGACCGAGCCGGCTTAAGGGGAATCCATCTTTGAGTAAAATAAAGTGTTTAAAAATATTTAAGAAATATTTATTTTTAATTTTTATATATGTTTGATAAATAGGATATTAGATAATTTTATTTTATACTCGAAGTTTTTTTATTAAATAAGAATAATTTTTATTTCATAAAGCACAATTAACTTTCTTTTTGTCTAAACCAAAGCCGAAAGGAAAAAGGTTTATATATTAGAATCCAAAATAAAAACTATTTGTGTGGAGTAGTAGAAACAAATACACGTACTGGTAAAGCGAAAGATCGATAAATAAAGACGTAAAATGTGGAATCTTTATGCTTATCTAATTGTATTACATCAAGGTTACCATAGACTTTCGCAGCAATATTTAAGGTCGATTATTAAGATAAACACGACAGCGATAATTTCATGATAGCTTTGAACTAGCTATGATTAATTATAGCATGATGATCAAACGCTAAAACAAGAGATGGAATGAAATCTCAATTACGGATAATGACAAGCAGAAGATTTTGTAACTCGCTTAAATTAAGATAAGTACACTTACTGAAAATTACTAGGGAAAAAAAGAAGAAAAAACACTTCATTCTTTTCTTTCCAGGACCTTGAGCTGTCTTTGAAGATGGTGGAAAAGTAGTTTTCGTAGAAATCATCTTCAAGCTTTTGCATGGAGGCTTTCGCAGCTAAAGCGACACCAAGATCGATGTAGTCAGCTAAAGTTGCATGGCTGAAGAAGTCTAGGGTGATTCAATCTTCACAAATAAACCCGCTGTCTGGCTTAAACATTCAAGCCTAGCGGAGATGTTCAACGGAAGGTCATGTTCAACTAGCTAGAGGAAGCACATGCAGTGCAACACATTTACAATGTATTATTGCCCATTAGAAGAAATGAAAAGACTCTGAAATACCAGTCGGCCTTGCTGGGATGCTACGTACCCTTGCTATCTTCTAAGTCTACACAATTGAAGTCCTTCCGCTTCCTGCAAGCCCTCATATTGGCTATGGCTTCCTCCATATGGACTGCAGATTCCACGATCCACTTCAATCTAACTCTTAAATATCTCGAGCAGAGCAGGCAACCCCTAAGCAATGCCCTCATTAAGTTGTGTTGCAAGGCATGGAGAAAGCTAAATTGATAGCTGCTTCTACGTGGCCTTCTTAAGATCCATCTAGAAAACATATCTTGTGCTTCCGAATCCGGTTTAACTTTATAGTGAAATGGATCGTGTGTGTGTGTAAATAAGGCTTCGCGTATTTAAGATTGAATGGAACTGCTCTTCTTTGCACGTTGCTGTTTCCCCATTTAGTAAGATTTCGATTCTATCCGCAATGCTCGTACACCAAAGCTTTTAAAATTGGATAGATAACCAAGACCAAGACAGTTTTTGTCTATTCCAGTTAATGATTAAAGGCTTTAGGTCTCTCAATCCAGTCCAGCACAAGGCGCCACAGTAATTCTCTGCCTGTGGTGCAAATGGACCCCAAAGTTTCTGACAGAAATCATCTGGTTGAAGCCGAGGAAGAGCTACTATATATCTAAAGTAGCTTCAATGTAATGCTTAAGCAACCCCGGCCTCCAACTGATACACGACTTCCATATTTGCAAAGAAGTTGCTAGCTTCATTTCCTTCATCGATCCAAGTAATGTTTAATTTATGATCCTCTCAATTTGAGTATGAGAGCCCACATGAAATTGATGTACAATATATCCCATCAATGCTGATCCAACTGCATCTGGGCTGATTCTTGACTCCATTCTCCCTCGTTATAAACCCAAGTGCTATGACATTGTCCCATCGATGAGCAACTGCGAAGACAGTAGCTAGCATTACAGAGAGGAGATATTAATTAAAGTATAAAATTTAAAATTATTTTAAAGAAGGCATTAATAAAAAACTAAAAAGAAATAATATATCATGAACTTGGATTGGATGAGAAAATTAAAAATAAAAAAGTATAAGAATAATGATCAAATTAAAAACAGCAATACATGATAAAAAAAAATTAAATATGTAGAATTTTTCAACATGTTTTTTCATTTAAAAAATCATAAATAAATTAAATAAACAAACCATTGTGTAAGTGAATGAAAAAAATAAAATTAAACATGTAGAATTTTTCAACATGTTTTTTCATATAAAAAATCATAAATAAATTAAATAAACTAACCATTGTGTAAGTGAATGAAAAAAGTCATTAACGATAAATAAAAATATAATTAAAAAATTAAGAGATAAATATAGATTAAGATATTTAATATCACAACATGGATCATTTACTTGATTATATTTAATGAATTTATTTATTAAAATTAATTTATAATAGAAATCAACACAAACTAAAACTTATTGAATAAAATAAAAAAAATATTCAAGGTTGTATATAAAAGATATTATAAAAAATATAAATGAATCAACTAACCTCCTAAAAAATTAAACATACTCAATATAATTAAAAATAATAATCTTTATTTAAAAAAGAATTAAAAAATCCAAAGACAATAGCAAAGAAGAGGTAGTAACTAAAACATAAATAAAAAATATTATTAAAAAAAATAAAAATATTATTAATTAAAAATCAAAGTTATTTTTAAAAAATAAAGATAATGACCTAGCAAGCATGTTGTCCGCCCCAAATATAAAAAAACTATAAACAACATGTCATCTAGAACTACTAAAATAATCATTGATGTGGCTAAAAAAAATAAGATTTATGATTTTTTAATTCAAAACTCTATTTTAAATCAATTTTTAACTTAAAACATTTAAGAAACATCTAAATAATCTTATTAAATTAATTTATGGCCTTCAAAAGTTCAAAAAACAAAAGCCTAAAACTGGAAATTAAATTGAAATAAAAAAAATTTCCAAACTCAAATTTGTGTTTTTAGTTGTTTTCAAGACAGAATAAATATTTAATCTTAACATTACTCACTCGTTATATGACCCAATCATATATCATTACAATCATCAAAGAACTGTGAGATGAAGAAGAATAAAAATATTACAGTATTTTCCATAGATGCTTTTGTTTTCGTTTATGTACACGAGTGGCTAAAAATGTGTTGATCTACAACACCTTTTCGTCCATTACATTTCATGTATTCATGAACCCACATCTCAAAGCTCAAGATCACCAAACTGAGCACAAGCTGAAAGCACACTACCCATTGTAACGTGATTTGGTCTGCAGTTATAAGTATCCTCCACCGTCAAGCGAAAAAGGGTCAGAGCCTCCAAAGGGAAACCATTTTGGACATTCATACAATTCCAAGAAAGGACATATATTATTTTTATAGGTGTTTTGTAATATAATAATAATTATTTTTTAAATTATTTTTTAAAATTTATTTTTAATATCACCACATCAAAATAATTTAAAAATATAAAAAAATTAAGTTGTATATATAAACACGGCTACATGAGAATACCAAGCACTCGGCTGGTCTGTTCAACATTTCCCAATTTCCCGTACAAATAGACAAGAGCAGTATTAAACTATCAATTGAATCCCAAGCAATTTTTAATTGAAAAACAAAAATCATTCGCCCGAAAACATATGTACACTAGACTAGAAGCTTTCTGTTCATATATAAGGTTTTATAATGGATATATATAAAAATATCAATGTCAATTTAAATTGATATCCATCACTTCGATTTTTTTAAAACATGTTTATCAACTTAATTAAATATTATCCATTTATTAGTGTAGAGCTCCTAATTTATGGATGGGACGCAATAGCTATCCGTTTACGTGCGGGTGTGTATCAGCTCAATTTTTTAAATCAATTTCTAATTGATAGTAGCTGATACACATGTCAATCTAATTGTTAGAGTGTAAATCTAACGACTGAAATACATTATTAGACTCTTTGATATACCACTTGTAGATTTCTTTGAGAACGTCAATGGATAAACCACAAGTTGAAACATGATTTAACTCAGGCATGTCATTGATGTCAACCAATGGAAATAAATAAGAAACCCATGCCGTGATCTACTTTATTATCCACCTTTTGATGATCACACTAACCCATTTCCTGTGTTTTGTTTGATAAAAAATATTTTTAAAACATAAATAAATTTTAAAAAAATAAATTATTTTTTAATATTTAGTAAGATAATAAAAAATAAGTTAAGAAACATTTTTTAGTATTTAATTATATCATGAAAAATAATTTATTAATAATTTATTTTTTTAAGATTATTAAAATAATAAAAAATAAATTTTACAAATTAAAAAGTTGAATGAGAATGAAATTGAAAAAAAAAATTCATAAATTATCTCAAATAAAATAAATAATAATCAAAATAATAGAAAACAAATCTAAAAAATTAAAATAATAATAATTAATATTTCATAAATTATTTCAAATAAAATAAATAAAAATCAAATAAATAAAAATCAAATTTGATAAATAAAAATTTTTAATAAAAAAAATAATAGTTATAAAAATACAAACTAAAGTTAATATAAAAATAAAATTTTAAAAAATAAAATTAAAAAATAAACATTCAAAACAAAACAGATATAATAATTAAAAATATGAAGACCAAATGTGATATAATCAATAAATAATTTAATATTTTTAATTTTTTCATAACTTTCAAAAAATATTTTTAACTTAAATTTTTTAAGAAAATACTTTCATAAAAACCACAAAAAAATTTTAAAAATAATTTTTTAAAAAACAATTTTCAAAAAACAAAAACAGCCTTCTTGTTTTTGCTTTTGTGCTGCAATAAAAAAATTATTTTTTATTTAATTTAAATTAATATATTTTTAATATTTTCCAATCATTTTAATATGTTGATGTCAAAAATAATTTTTAAAAAATAAAAATATATTATTAATATATATTTTAATACAAGATATTATTTAAAAATACTAATAACCACACTCTCAACCATACTCCTGAACTGTAGTTGGATTGAAAAATCTTATGTGGATAATGCCTGTCTTCACAGGAATCATTTTCTTCATTGCTTGTCAAGGATAGAAGTTCCATCAGCTCCATTCGGTACTCAAGGCCTCGCAGGTAGTGCCCCAAAAGCATACACCTTGAAGGGGAAAAAAAAAAAAAAAAGAACGGATGCAACGCTATTAAAATCTTTTGCCAGAGGGAAGAACATCGTGAGAAAAGAGTTAAATGAAAAGGCCTCACCAGAAAAGTAGTCGTGCCAGATAGTCCCTTGTCAATGAAATGAGGGGCTGGAAATGAAGCGAAGTGTTCTCAACAAGTTCAGCACAATCAACTCCAATATTTAGCGATCCAGGTGATGTGTTCTCTGATTGTGGAGGAGTCTTAGAATGCATCTTAGGAGAAAGGGTTGCCAGGAGACCATGGACTACAGAATGGATCGTTTCTTTTAATTCAGGGAATGTTGGTTCGGATAACTCAGCAACCTGTTCATGTCACAACCACATATATTAGCAGCATATCTAAAATAAACCAAGCAATTCATTGCTTGAGGTTTTGCTGTGCATAGAAATAAAGAACTTGGCCAAACGCAAGTAGGAATAGGATCTACAAATTACTGACAGAACACCTTCGCCTCCAGGCTTTATGCAAGAACAAAAATAAATCATAGTACTATTGGGGTTGTAGCGGATTCATAATTAAACACTTAAAAAAACATTAATACTAGTGTAGGAACATGTAACTACATTTAAGATTGCAATAAGCAGGGCCAACAGTTAAACCAAAAGCCAAAAACCATCACTGCTATCAACATAATTAGAAAAGGAGATCATATAAACATTGAACTTATTGGAAGGAACTCAGGATCAGATGGATATTCATGACTTTAGAATTTGCAGGTAACTCCCCGTGTATTGAGAAAACACAGCCAGCATGCCTTACCAAATGCTGGGAAAAAGAAAAGGAAAATAAAAAAAAATCATTGCACATCAAAAGCCCTGGAAACAGCATCCGACTAAGAAACTAAAACCAAATACTTGAAAAACAAAATAGCTTTTCACTCAGTACTACTGCAAAAGAAAACTAGAAAAAAATGACTTTGAATGTTCAAACTTCAAACTACTGGAATTGCAATCAAAGAATCCTTTCTTAGCTTATTCTGATGAAGAAACAGGAACATCAAGAAATTTTGCAGGTCAGAAAGTATTATCACACAAAATCACCACTCTCATGTTTGAGCCAATAACAAGCTTTTGCAAACGTAATAAACAAAAGCAAGATCATACTAGTACTAGACTACTACAGGCATTACACCCTGTAATCAACCAGTTTGATATGAAGCATGCAACAACCACATCTGATAGTGGCATATCATATTATGCAAAGCATTCAGTGATTTGAAAACATCAGGCAAATTTCAAAAGAAGAGATTCTGTAGGAAAATGAGCTTGGGAATAATAATCACCTTCTCTGGTTGTAGTGACCTTAAGTAGTCCAGTAAATCATTCTTTTCTTCGCCGACTAATTGATGCATTTGAAGAGCAGCACTTTTCATCCTAACTTCATGTAGTTCCTTCAACAGAAATAAAAGGAAAATAAAAGACATATAAGAACACATCCTGAACAAAATAAACGTGTCTGTTGACACCATACGAATTGAACAACAAAAAAGATGGGTTATATCATTATCAAAGAATGACAAGACTAAAGCAAATTAATATAATTAGAAATGGAACTTCTCCTCTCCTAAATAACAGCACATCTCTTCTTTCTTGAGAAGGATATGATACCAGGAGAGACACATAGGCCTTCAGAGAAAAGGGAAATGTAAAGCATCAAATACGTGTGATATGTACATAATCAACTAGATAGATTACGTACAGCCTCATAAGAATTAAAAAGGCAAGCACACAGTCAAAAAGTTAACAAAATGTGTTCTCATAAGGAAATCCTAAGCACCAAAACCCATGATACTCACAAGAATGCTGATAAACAAGCATCCTCTGATTAGCTTTCAAACAACTCATATAAGTCCACTCAGCAAAGCTTCCCATTTCAGCAGCCTGAGGATTCCTAGATTCCTATGAAAACCCCCTCTTATTCCAAAAGGCTGCGTTCTTTGTGATGCCTTTATAGGACATCCAGGTAATCATATTCTTCTACCAAGCCACCAACAGCTCCATTTTGTAGGATATTTTTATCATTAATTATCATCCCAAATGATACAAAAAAATAAACTCTGACTTGTCTGTGTTCCAAGGGAATTTCTAAATTGCTATTGCATACCTTTTTCACAGAAGATAAATGAGATTGTAAATGAAGAATATATTGCTGAGCTTCAAGGGATATTTCACCAAGGCCTTGGATATTGATGTCATCAGATAGGTCTTCTGCAATTTTTTCAAATTCAGTATCTTTTCCAAGACTTTGATTTGTTTCTTCACTCTCTAGCACTAACCCTTGAAAATTGTTTTTTGAATTTCCCTGCACTTGCTTTTCAGAATCTTCTTCGTGTATATCAAGGTTTCTTTCAAGGCAAAGTCTACACTCAGCATTTCGTAGTGTATACCTGCAGTTCATGGAGAAATATAATTCATGGATATCTAATAATAGCAACAACAAACGAAAGGCAGCTGATCAAAATGTCCTATGATGCATCAAGTGTTCAAAAACTACTACAACCCATGCAAGAATCGACCACAATAAAAATTAATAATTTCCTTTGTCTTTTGATCATCAGATATCCAAATTGGCCTAGACAGATCACATCATGTTCCATATAAGCTAGATGACAAAAGCAATGAATTATTGTACCCTGTCATCATTGAAGAGACCAATAACTTTGAGAGAGATTCCCACCAAGCCTCAATAAAAACTTGAAATCGGTCTGATGGAAGTAAGCCCAACATGCCCGAGATGGTCCTCTTCATAGCATCCAAAGTAGCAGGTGGAACATCTTTTTGGATAAGGCTCACATCTAATGGCTCTATCTCTTGTATCAATTCTGAAAGAAGTGATTTCTGAAAGAACATACGCTCTCAATCATTACGAATATCATATGAATTCTTCAAGAAAAAGATAGAAATTAATCAAAGACCAACTGCAAATAATCTTGAATACAACATGCCAATTGGTTTTCCTGCCTGCTGGTTATCGTCTAGCTACAAAACTAACATGACTGACTAGTAAAACGAAAACGAAATCACAAACCAAATAACTTAAAGAACCATTTTACATTGCAAGATGAGACGCAAGGAGTTTATCATTGAAAATTCACGATGTACAATCTCATTCTACAAAAACAGTTTCCATCTAATGAATTATCTACAGTGGTTCTTATTTGCTCTCCTTTCCCTGTAAAAATGTAAAAACAGTAAATATTACAAAATTCAGTTCACTTCAAATTACACATTTTGCCAAAATTCGATACCAAATATGCTATCTAAATTCAAGCATACGCCAAATTTAACTCCCGAATCATACCACGATCCTTTTGTTTCGTAATTTCTTCATCATCAACAAAGCCAGTGGTATCAAATTCAGTAGAGTCTTGAACCTATTTTTCTCTGCTCACCAGCAATCCAACTAATTCAAGAGGCTCGGGTAAGCCTAAACTCCAAAAATCCCATCAACAATCATCAAGTCCGTAAAATTCTAATTCCATAAATTTTACACCCAATAAGATAAAACAAAATCCAATCTAAACCAATTCAGTTCAGTTAAGAGAGAGGGAGAAAAACAGTAGACTGAGGATTAGAGATGTGAACTAACCTTATCGGTGGAACGTGGCTCTCGATTAAAACCGAATCCGTCGAAGGAAGAATCTGAATTCGACGAAGCAAGGATTAGGGTTTTGATTTGTCTAGAATTTGCGGTAATAGTGGCGCGAAGAGGATAAGAAAATGCGAATGATAGAGAAAGAGACAGCGGCGTTTGAAGGCGACAGTGATTAGAGGAGAGAAGCAGAGGAAGAGGGAGAGGAAGAGAAGATGAGGGTTTGAAGGCGACAGTGATTAGAGGAGAGGAGCAGAGGGAGAGGGAAAGGGAGAGGAAGAGAAGATGAAGAGAGAAAGGTTGCCATTAAAAACGCAACCCTTTTAGAGTTCTGTGTCTTCTTTCTTCTTTTCTCTCCTCTCTCTAAGCTGTGAAAATCTGGAGCCACGAGATCTTCTGACGAAAAGTTTTAGAGCTAGAGAATTGGTTGGTGACGTTACACGTCAGCAAATTCGTCAGACAGGTCAACTCGTAAATCCAATCAGGACTGTTCTTGTTTTTTGGCTTAATTCACAACGATAAACACTCGATCTTTTTATTTTTTATTTTATAAAACTCTCTCCACTCAAAGTCGATACTATCGAAGTGATTGATACTTAGAGTCGATCCGCAGATTAATTATTGGTAATTAAAAGTATTCTGGAATTTATCTACACAAATAAATGGATTGATACTTTCGCTTTACATAATGCCCTCTGGGCTCTACGTAGCTGTGTTTTACATGTAATAGGGATATTTTTTAAAATATTTTTATTAAAAAAATATTTATTAATTTTTTAAAAATTAATTTTAATATCAAAATATCAAAATAAACTAGAAAATCAAAAAAATAATTTAAAGTAAAGAAAAAACAAAAAAAATTAATTTTTTTAAAGATATTTTACTAATAAAAAATATAATTCAAATAAAAAACGCAATCTTTTCCAAGAGAATTGAAGTTACTGTAAATGGTAATGTATTAGAAATTATTTTTTAAAATATTTTTATTTAAAATTATATAAAAATAATTCTTAAAAATATTTATTTTTGATATCAAAATTATTTCAAATATATAAAAAAATTAATTTAAAAATAAAAAAATTCAAAAACTTTTAAAAATATAATTGAATCATAATATCAAATACCTCCGGAATCTCATTTAAAATTTGAAAATAAATAATCATTATTGGAAAGTTTGAATCAAGTCATTCATATTCATCTAACATTTGAACCTTTGTTTATTTTAAAAATATATTTGATTTTAAAAAATATCACAATAATATTTTTAGTGTTTTTTAATGGTTGTTATATAATGACATTAAAAAAATCACAATATATTTTCAACTTAAAAATATTTTAAAAAAGTACCTTCCATCTAATACTAAACACACATTTAATTAAAAAAAAAAAAAAACAATTTAGTCATGGTATACCAAACCAAACTAAAGTGAGGATACCATGATTATGGAAATAACCATGAAATATGAAAAGGAAAAAGGAAAAAATAGTCATCGAGTACAGGGACCAGCCATTCTTTTTTGGGTTAAAAAAAACACTGATCTTATTTTCAAGTTCTAACCAGTTGCAGACGTTATACTGTTCGTAATTTTGCCATGATCTTAGTCTCAAAGAGGTTCGATGCCTAGCACTTTATTACCTCGCTACCTAATCCATCACCACATTGAATTCAAACATTTCCTCTGGAAAAAAAATAAATAAATGATTGAAAAGATGCAAGCAGGCAACATGGTTTCATCAAATTGTGGCATTAATCTAACATTTTCTTGACTTTTCCTCATTCACATAAGATGGGAAAGGTATTGAGATATTACTGTTTATGTGCCAGCATTTGCAGCTCTCTATTTCAGTAAAGGATGGTTGTTGTTAAAAATCTATAATAATAATAATAAGTGTGTTATTATTAAACAATTTATATTAACTATTAATAAAATAATATAATTCTTGTACTATTATTATTTATATCTTAATTTATGGTTTTTTGCCTGTTATTACATAAAACTATTATTTAAGAGCAAAAAATATATAAAAAAAGAGCTGTGAATATATGTAAAAAAAAAAACAAATAAAAAAACAATAATACCAGCTTTGTTATTATTATAGCAACTACAAGTATAACAACGAAAACTACAAGTTACAAGTATAACAATATTTTGAGTAATAACGAAATTGCAACCCTAGGAAAATTTGTTTTTCGTGTTTATGATTCTTTTGTAAAAACATTTACTTGAAAAATATTTTACTGTGTTTCGTAAATAATTATTTGAAAAATAAGGTTATAGTAGAATAATGATGATGTGCTATGAATTATATGGTAATTGCGAGGTGAGGTTGGTGGAGCGAGAAGGTGACGGTGAAAACAACGAAAACAACATTAATGAAGGTGACAGCTGAGTGAGAAGGCAACGGTGGTACTAACAAAAACAATATAAATGGAAACGAGTATATAAGTAAGATTATTTAATGATATTGCAAATGAATTATTATTTGTGAAATATTTCATGAGAGACAAACTTAAAACAAAAAAAAAATGTATTTTTTTATAAAATATTCTATACAACAAAGTTTTCTTAAAATTAAAAGAACACTACAAGATCATTTTTTGAGATTTCAAATAACCAAATATTCCTCAATCTTACCATTGATTCACGTTTGTATCAAAATGAAAAATGCTTGTGCTTTGCCATGTGCTGAGCTTTTTTTTATATAAAATATAATATTTAGTTCTTATATGGAAAAAAATAAAAAATCATTTATAATAAATAATAACTGCGCTAATTAGAACTAAGTTAATATAGGATATCTTGTCAAATTCATGGTCTAAATCAGGTGGTTGAAATAATCATATAAAACATAAGGAGAATTATAAAAAAAAAATTAAAAAGTATATTATCTTTTTAAATCTATAATCCAAATTATTAAGCTTGAAGCACTCAATCTGAAAAAAATCATAAAGTTTAATTCTCATTCAATCATATATTAAAGAATGAAACTGAAAAAATAATTTCAATTGCATAAAAGAATTTTAAAAAATAAAAATTAAAAGAATAAAGATCAAAATTAAAATACAAAATAAACTTTATATTTGATTTGAATGATGAAATTCAAAACTAATAAAACTTTTACAAAAAAAACAAGGTAAAAAAATTAGAAATCCAAAGAATAAATATCAAATTGAAAAATATAATATTTCAAAAATTGAGATTTAAAAATGAATTTGAAGATAAATAAAACTTCTATAGAAGGACCAAGACAAAAAATAAAAAGTTGAGAAAAAACTAAAGTTGAAATACCAACAATTAAGAAAGTCAAGATATAATTATTGAGAAAAAAGAGAGAAGAAAAGAAAAAATGAACCATGAGCAACATGTGCCACAACAATAAGAAAAGAATATGATGGTATTTTCAACGACATAATAGAAAAACATTTTTTGATACAGGGAGACTTTATATATGTCACCTAAAAAGTGTGGGTATCTTTTATACGCCTCTGCATATGCCATACACATATATATATATATATATATATATATATATTTTTGTATTTTAGCTAAATATCTAAATATCCCTAATTTGACTTTCAAATTATAAAAAGAAAAATGTTGTGAGAAAATAAGAATATCTATTGACCTCATTTTTTTTTTTAATTTTAAAAGTATATTGTGCATTTTAATTGTTTATTATTTTTTTATTTTATTAAATATCACATTTCTCTAGCTTAAATTACAATAATAAAAAAATTATTTTGAAAATACCCTTTAATACTAGGTTTATTTTTTTTATTTTTAAAAATATTTTGGTTGTTTCATCATGTTATTAAGATAAAAAAAATACTTATTTGTTCTTGAGGTGAAGAAGTAAAAACATTATTATAATGTTCTAGTGAATAGTATCATTGGCATGGGCCTTCGGTTCTTTTAATGATGGATCGAGGAAATTTTATTAAATGGACCACCTACCATTGTTTGGAATGTGGCATGCCCTGTAATCTAAAGGGATATGATTGCTCTATTTTTGCATACGTTTCATCAAGTTCACACTAACAGAAAACATTAAAAAAAAAAAACATTGAGTGAATCCTTGTCCCCTTTGCAAGAAGCCGATTGATGAAGTTCATCCTTGCATTTCTTTTTTAAACATTCGACGCCTTCACAACAGGGGATCTACTCTGTACCGACCTTGTCTTTGAAAAAGACAAAGGAGGGTCAGGTCATCAACACATTGGATTTTTGAAGGGTTACTGGTCGGGGAAGTGCCCATAGAATAAACGGGGCGTGGATATAGTAAGAGCTATGACAATTGACAAGAACTTGGACTGATGTTCGTGGGCTCTCACAAATACACAATCCAGTTTTAGCCTGCCTCGAAAACAAACAAGTTAAATTACTTGTTCGGGGATTGTTTGGATTCGTTTCCATATGCCGATTTAATAGTACTGTTGCAGTGTGCTGAGGGCACTTTGTAACTTGGTGGGTAGAACTGTTTAGATAGACGATAGTACTCGGTTTGCTCAAAGAGGAAAATTTGCTAGGGTTCCAGTGGATCTTGATTTACGCAACCCTTTGAAATCACGAGTTTTTTCTTGATGGAGAGGAGAACAGAATTGCTTACGAAGGTCTTCCACAAGTCTGTTTTTCTTGTGGCATTGTTGGGTATGGTAGTGCTGCTTGTCCTCGGGATCACTATCAACCAAAGCAAACTCCTTCCATGGAGTGTGATGGGGGTAGGGAAGTGCCTGTGATACCTGATCCCGCCGCCTATACAGGAGGCGTACGGGACTGGATCCATGCTCAACCTCGAAGAAGAAGGAGTACAGCTAAGGTAGGGAATCAATCAAGCACGAGATCAGTAGCAGAAAAATATGGCCAGAACTTCGGGATCGAGTTTTGATATCTTGGCAAATTCTGATTTGGAAAGATTGGCTGGGAGGGCGGATTTAGCGCGGAAGAATAATGTCGAGATTTTAATCCGATACTTCTGTTTTTATTTTAAAGAGAGCCACTCCGAAATCTAAGAGTCCAGGCCCAAGCCCATATCCCAAAAATGGCCTAAAGTCCATCCCTACAGAAATTCAAAATAAGGCCTTTTCAGGCAAGGCTTTGTCCTCGGTCCCATCTACTGGGATGGAGAAACAAGCAATTCAGCCCTAGTAGGGAAAAAACAAGGCGGCTTCCCATAACTCTTGTCTAATAGGCAAGATAGTTTTGGTTTAATTTAGTTAGTAGAAATTTTTTAATTAGATTTTATTTATTAGGTTTAATTTAATTATTATTGAGTATTTTATTTAATAAATTATAAATTCAATTAGTTGTTCTAGTTAGAGTTTTAGTATTTATATCTTATTTTTTAAATATTAAATAATTGTTGTTGGATTGAATAAAAACCACAAACTTATTCAACCCCCATTTTTTCTTTTCTTCAACCTTTTTCTTTGGCTTCTTCTTTTTAGGTTATTACTTCATTTTCAAATCTTTTGTGTCTTGTATTAACTATCAGTGCTTAAAAAAAACTCTTCTTGCGTTACATCTATATCTTTGCACACTTTATATATTATCATTCAAATTTTTCCATTAGTTTTTTTTCTATTAATTGTGAAGCTTATCAAAATTAGTGAAAAGGTTTGACTTTTATTTAATTAATTATTTACATTTAAGAGTTTAATAGTGCATGGTTAAAATTTTTCTGGGGTTTTATGTTCTTAATTAATATTAAGAAAAAAAATAGAATTAGTTTTAATTTGGTATTGTGATTTCATTTGTAAGAATCGTAAGTGATCTCAATTTTATTTTTAAATTAGTATTGCATGTATTTATGTCATGATCATCTAGTATCCAAGGTTAAGTCTATATTTACTATGGACTCGACCTTTAGTTATACTCTTACAACCATTTGAAGAGAGTTGAAAAATTAAATGACCAACATGTTTAAAAGAATTCAATTCTAAGAGAGCTCTTGAATAAGGCGTCTGAAGACTAATAAATATCAAAGGTATAATAATTGTAGACAAGTTCACCCATTGTGCCACCAATATGACTATTATTTAGGTTACTTTAAACACAATGACCTTGATGAGTGGGTTATAAACCTTAACAAAATAGAAAACCCTTGAATATTTGACATGTGAATTTGTGACATAGATTAGTTTTTTTAATAGCATAATTTGTCTAATAATATAAGAGTTAGATTTGCTAAAACAATGCTCATTGATGAAGCTCAACTTTATTAGGGAAATGTTGAGAATTGTTTAAAGAGAAGAGGTAAACATCTCATAATTGATTAAACCAAAATAAACAAAAAAAATACAAGAGAAGTAGCTACCCCGGTCTTATAGGAATCAATTATTAGATCAATGGAACAATATAAGGCAAGGAAAGTCTGTTAATGAGTATATAACATAATTTAATGATTACATGATAAGATATGCCATAAGAGAGAATAAAGCCGCCAAGACTTTGCATAGGTTTTGTAAAGGTCTGAATGATGATTTTATAAAAGAAGTCATGCTTATAGGTGCTTTCACTTTTAGCCAAGACTGTATGTACTATAGTGCAAGATTATGAATTGCTTATTAAGAGTCAATGGACAAAATATTAAAACCCTTTTAGGACCCTGTTTAGGTCTTCATTTAGAAATAATAATTTTTTATTAGGTGTTGCACCTCGTAGGTATAATCTTAGTAGTATCCAAATTTATAAAGAAGATAAGGACAAACATGTTATCAATGAAATATTTAAGATGATTTTAAAAGTTTAATGTGCAAAATATCAATGTTTCAATCATATCTTTTTTAAGTGTATCTCTAAACTCTTAGTTATCCAAGAACATAAAGATATAGGTCATAGGGAAGACTATTGTATTCAAGTGTATGAACCCAATTCCGGGGATTTTAGTGATGTAAATGAAGAAGATGTGCACGAAGAGAGACATAATACAATAAATCCAAATAAGTCTGAGATTAAGGTTAATAAAGAATATAATATTTTTTTTTTAGTGGTAGAGAAAGCAATTTTAGGAAACTCTTTAATGGAATTGCTCGAAGAGATAAATATGATTTTAGAAGAGTCTCATGATATTAGTTATCTCAAACTACCTAGTTCTCCACCCATTATGCTTGACACCCAGCACATCAAAGGTTTAGAGCAACATGCTCCTCACCTCTTCATGTTCGAGTCTAGCACGTCATAGGTTTAGAGCAACATGTTGAGTTCTCTGATCCTTTACTCCTGACACATGATAAGAAAAATGAAGATAACTCTAATTTACTAGGGCCCCATTTATTTGCTGGAAAATATTTTTCTTTTGGAAAGTGAATTCAGGGAAAATAAATTATTTTATGATGTTTGATAGTGTAATGGAAAATAAATTGGAAAACACCTTTCAATATTTGGTTATGTCATGGAAAATGAGTTAGAAAATAACTTATTAATGTTTTATTTTTCTCAAGTTTATTAAAATAATGAGGAACAAATCTTACAAATTAAAAAGTTGAATGGGAATGAAATTGAAAAAAAAAATGTAATTTCATAAATTATCTCAAATAAAATAAATAATAATCAAAATAATAAAGATCAAATCTAAAAAATTAAAAAATTAAAATAATAATATTAATATTTCATAAATTATTTTAAATAAAATAAGTAACAATCAGAAGAATAAGGATCAATTTTGATAGATAAAAAATTTCAATAAAAAAATAATAAGGAAAAAGCAAACAGCAATTATAAAAATAAGTACCAAAATTAATATAAAAATTAAATTTTAAGAGATGAAATTAAATAATAAATAGTCAAAACAATATATATATATAGCAATCAAAAGTTTGAGGACCAAATTTGATATAATCAGCAAATAATATGACATTTCTAAATTTTTCACAACTTCCGGAAAGTGTTTTTCACCTAAATTTTCTAAGAAAATAATTTTTCTGGAAACTAAGCCAAATTTTTCTTTGATTGGAAAGTGTTTTTTATTAACTAACTTTTCTAATAGCAAACAAACACAAAAAAGTTTGAAAAATAGTTTCTTAGAAATTAATTTTCGGAAAAAAAAATGGCCTAAGTTATGTTCAAACTATATCTATTAAGATTTCAAATAGTGTTTGTTCCACTCTATACCTTTATTCATATAATGTTTATAATTACGAACATATAAAACCTATAAATCTTATTTCTTTGTCTCCTTGCTCTAAAATGTATAATTTGACTGTGTCTTTTATTAGTAAAGTTCATAATTTATATGTTAAGATCATAAAATATATTCAAGAAAATAAACAATATACATTTTGAGATGATTTATATAAGTATCATGATGCACTTAATGTTGAAAATCATTTCATGATATAAATTAAACATGAATGTTGTCATTGAAAAATTAATCATAAATTGCAAGTGAGTGGTGTTAGACCATTGAAAGTATTGGTAATGATTGAATTAAATATTATGTCATTAAACTGTCACTAAACTTTGATATTAGAACCTCAATATATATAAAACATAGTATTCTACCCTTGACGATCCTTTTGAAACCTCTACCCTATTATCCTTATATTTCACACAAAAGGAACATATTATTATTACTTTAGATGCACAAGTTATTTTTACTAGGAATGATGAACCTTAGAAAATCTCAGTATATGAGATAGATGACTAGATTCAGACTATATTTGAATTATTAGAGAAACATTATAATAACTTGATCATAATCTTTGGGATCTTTATTAGATTCTTCTTGAACTACACTCGATGAGATCGAGTTTCTTCAATCTTGAGAGAGTTGGTGGGGACATCGGACTTAAGATATTGTTTACACATTCATATGATTATAGATAATGAAAGGTAGCCCAAAGTATTAAGAAATTAGGCTTTAACTTATATTTTGGTTTAACTTATTTAAACTTTTAGTTAAGGTTTATTAATTAGATTTTATTTGTTAGACTTGATTTAATTATTGCTGGGTATTTTATTTAGCAGACTTATAGCCTAATTTTTTATTTTAGTTAGAATTTTAGTATTTATGTCTTTTTTTTTCTTCTAAATGTTAGACAATTGTTAATGAATTGAATAAAAATTATAAAGTTGCAGACTTTTCCAACCCTTATTATTTCTTTTCTTCAGCTTTCTTCGGCTTCTTAGTATTAGCTTATTACTTAATCTTCAAATCTCTTTTGTCCTACATCAAAAGGCCATTAGCTTGGATAATATCTCATGATGAGGTAAATTTGGTGTTGAACATCATATTTAAAAGTGATAACAATACTGTAGATAAGTATAACATTTCTTAGTATGGTATGCTTTTCTTCTGTTGGCCCCAATTTTCATGTCTATTTTAGTATGGAATTGCCAAGGTGATGAAACTTAAGAATATTGATTTTCTTTGAATGAATTATGTAGATGTATAAGCCTTTCATGGTTATTTTATTGAAAATTAAAATTAGTGGAAGAATGGTTGATTATATAGTTAAGAACCTAGGTTTTCCACGTTCATACCGTGTAGAAATGACTAGAATCTTTGGTTGGATATGGGGTGCTTTGGCATGATTTTGTAAATGTTATAATTTCGGTGGATCACAAACAACTTTTACACTTTGGATTTTTCCAAAATGACATCTCTTTTGTTATCACAACAATTACTAGAAATTTTTTTATGAAAACATGATTAATTTGTACATTTAATGTCAAATTAAAAATAGAATCCATTTACTTTTTGTATTAAAACTTTGTTGGAATTTAACCTTTAACATAATCTTTTTAACAAGAGATATTAATATGATTTAAATAGATTATGGGTGAATGAAAAATTAATCTAAAAAAACTCTTGGTTGTCATATTTTAGTGAAACACAAAACTCTCTAAAAAACTCTATCCCATATACAAAAGATACAAAATTTTCTATGTGTTTATAAAGTGTAAAATTGAAAAGTTAAAATTAAGCTCAAAGAGTATCTAAAATTTTATAGGGGAGAAATCCTTAACAAAGTGATTTTAGGGCTTAAACTTGACAACAACACAAGTTCAGTCTAAGCCTTAGTTTGAGTTTATTATACAATATTATTTTGGGCCATAAAAAATTATTTTTTTACCAATTAAAATTTTTACATGGGCTTGTTCCATCTTTGAGCCCATTGATTTGTCCAATCCAGCTCATAAATATTAACATGCACTTTTAAGTACTAATCAACTACACTTGATTAGGTCAAGTTTCTCCAATCCTGAGAGAGTTGGTAGGGACATCGAACTTAAGATATTGTTTACACATTCATATGATTATAGACAATAAAAGGTAGCCCAAAGTATTAAGAAATTAGGCTTTAGCTTATATTTTGGTTTAACTTATTTAAACTTTTAGTTAAGTTTTATTAATTAGATTTTATTTATTAGACTTGATTTAATTATTGCTGGGTATTTTATTTAGCAGACTTATAGCCTAATTTTTTATTTTAGTTAGAATTTTAGTATTTATATCTTCTTCTTTTTCTAAATGTTAGACAATTGTTGATGAATTGAATAAAAATTATAAAGTTGTAGACTTTTCCAACCTTTATTATTTCTTTTCTTCAGCTTTCTTC
>NW_011499883.1:1252371-1264633 GCF_000495115.2 Populus euphratica
AAGTATAACATTTCTTAGTATGGTATGCTTTTCTTTTGTTAGCCCTAATTTTCATGTCTATTTTAGTATAGAATTGCCAAGGTGATGAAACTTAAAAATATTGATTTTCTCTGAATGAATTATATAGACGTATATGCCTTTCATGGTTATTTTATTAAAAATTAAAATTAGTGGAAGAATGGTTGATTATATAGTTAAGAACCTAGGTTTTCCACGTTCATACCGTGTAGAAATGACTAGAATCTTTGGTTGGATATGGGGTGCTTTGGCATGATTTTGTAAATGTTATAATTTCGGTGGATCACAAACAACTTTTACACTTTGGATTTTTCCAAAATGACATCTCTTTTGTTATCACAACAATTACTAGAAATTTTTTTATGAAAACATGATTAATTTGTACATTTAATGTCAAATTAAAAATAGAATCCATTTACTTTTTGTATTAAAACTTTGTTGGAATTTAACCTTTAACATAATCTTTTTAACAAGAGATATTAATATGATTTAAATAGATTATGAGTGAATGAGAAATTAATCTCAAAGAACTCTTGGTTGTCATATTTTAGTAAAACACAAAACTCTATCCCATATATAAAAGATACAAAAAAATTTATGTGTTTATAAAGTGTAAAATTGAAAAGTTAAAATTAAGCTCAAAGAGTATCCAAGCTTTTACAGGGAAGAAATCCTTAACAAAGTGATTTTAGGGCTTAAACTTGACAACAACACAAGTTGGGTCTAAGCCTTAATTTGAGTTCACTATACAATATTATTTTAGGCTATAAAACATTATTTTTTTACCAACTAAAATTTTAACATGGGCTTATTCCATCTTTGAGCCCATTGATTTGTTTAATCCAGCCCATAAATATTAATAATCTCTTTCAAAAGCTTTTTCTACATATCTAAATAGTTGTTTTAACTCAAAATTTCATATATACATATTTAATTTTTGATTTATAATGGTTAATCAAAGGTTAATAATGATAAAAATTAATTTTGATTATTATTAAAATTAATTTTTAATCTTTTAGCTTTCAAAATTGACTATAAATAAAAAAAGAATGGAAGAAGAGTTTGAAACAATGGTTGTAGTACTTTCCTTCTCTTTTTATATTTTGATTTTCCTCTCAGATTTAGAGTTTAGATTCATCTTGTTAAGAGATATTTGAGTCAATAATTGGTTCAAATCTCTTATTTAGAAGAGTATATAAACTAAGTTAGTGTTATTGGAATCTTGTGAGATTTATTACAAATATTATTTGCTTTAAAAAATGAGCAATAAAGTTATAAGGATAAAAAATTCATCTTTAACAATAATAAAGCTTTATTAATTTTAAAGTGCATCAACAAGTAAATAATTTTTTTTATTTTGTTTAATCTTTTAATTTTTTTAGCATGTATGTTAGAATTGTTTTTCAATCTCTTATACTTCTTTGAATATATGCTAATATGTTTGTTAGAACTTCTATATAATTTAATCTTTGATAGCATGATTGTCATGATATATAAATTAACTAGTTTATTGCATACTTATAGTTTTTGATAATATGTATAATCTCTAAACTTTTCTTGATATATTTTCATAATAACCATCGTTTTCTTTCTTTCTTTCCTTTTTAAACTAAACAATCTTGATTGTTTGTTTAAATTTTTAGACTACAGCCGTGTATGGGAGTCCACATGAAATTGCGTCGGTTTTCATTGAAACTTGTAAGGAAGATTGCTTATAGACAAAGAATCATGGGTTGATGCTGGTGATTTTAATGCCTTACTTGAAGCTGATGAAAAGAAAGCTTGGTGCCCATAACAACTCAGGAGTTTGTCGAATGGGTTCATCACTGCAACTTGTTAGATTTAGGGTTCGTGGGACCTAAATTTACATGGCATCGTGGAGGTGTGTGCATGGGAGGCTAGACAGAGTCTCGAGGAACGTTGCTTGGAATAATTTTTTGCCTAGCACCGAAGCTTCTCACATTCCTTATCTGAATTCTTATCACCGTCCTATTTTGTTCTGTTCTAGGGTTTCTTTATTCCAGAATAGAATCCAAAAACTTTTTCGACTTCAAAGATGTTGTAGAAAAGGTTATAGAATGGAATAGACATGGTTTTGGGAATAACTTTGGGGGTAAAAGAAGATTGATAGTTGACATTGCGGGTATTCATAAGTATCTAAATTGTTCTAAAGGAGGTTGCAAACCGACATATTTTTAGAATTGTCGAAGAGAATTAATATATTTAACAATATCTGTAATATTAAAAATAATAATTAAATTTGATATATCCAACCTATTTGAGTCCAAAAAAATTTAAATTAGTCATATTTATATTTTGTAAAATATTAAAAGCATAATTGAATATAATTATGAATTAATTAAAATTGACACTATATCCATGAAAACTCCATGTATTATTTGAAAGCCGAATCCTCTGGGTTCAGGTTCCACGTGAAAAAATATAATTAAAATAGATAATGTAATTGGTTCAACAATTATATCTAAAAATAATTATTTGGAGTTCTATAAATTTTAAAATTATTAAAAATTTATATGATTATTAATTTTAAAATTTATAAAATTAATTAAAATATATATAAACTAATTTGAATATCTATATTAATAAATAAAAAACTCCTTCAATTCAGTTGTTTGGAAAGATATTTAAGCTCACTGGAAGCATGTTTTGAAAGAATCTCAGTATATCATTGGAGATGAAAAATTTATTTGTTTTAATAATTTTTTTTCCGGTGTTTCATTCCATATTTTTAGAGGTGTTGGGTGCCGTAATAAGAATATTTTTAAAAAAATTAAATTTATTTTTATGATTTTGAATTATTTTAATGTGTTAATATAAAAAATATTTTTTAAAAAATAAAAAATATTATTTTCATATATTTATAAATAAAAATAATTTAAAAAATAATATTTACTATTATTCCAAACACCCACTTTGTTTTTTTTAATTGCTTTATTTTCTTCCTTTCAATTAAAAAAATAATCTATTGTTCGTGAATGTCTATTCCGAGTGGAGGCCTCCATAGGGATACCTGGTTGTTGTGCAACGTGATTTTGTTTTTATTTTTTAACCATAATTATACCCCTGGATGAAAAATTATTTTTTTATTTTAAATTATATTTAGAGGTATTTGATGTTAATGGTTACACTGTATTTTTAAAAATAATTATTTTTTATTTTAAATTATATTTTTATTTTTATTTTTATTTTTATTTTTGAACCATAATTATACCTTGGATGAAAAATAATTTTTCATTTAGAATCGCATTTCAAAATCAAAATGTATTTTTTATAAATAAATAAATTGTGATAAAAATTAAAAATAATAATAATAACTTTTGTATTTGTAAAAAAAGATGCACTATTTGATTTAAAATTCAAAAAAAATTCAAAGTACATTTTTTATGAATTTTTTATTTAGATCAATAGTTATTTTTAACCAAATATATTTATTACTTTTATTTAAGTTAATAATTAAAAAATAATTTAAAACAAATCTTAAAACTTCACCAAACATAATCGAATTCAAACTTCAAAAGGTTTAGGAAGACCATCTATCACTCGATAAAAAGAAATTCTTTTTAAAATTATTGCAATCGATTCAAAGCTGACTAAAGCAAAGCGATCAGAAGCCAGCAAATCCAATTCGAGTTTGATCTGACCAAGGCTTTGGATCATTAAATTACCAATTTAACCGTGAGGCAAGACATTAAATTAGCAGGGTATAAAAATAATAATTAATACAGTATAAATAAATTGTATGTGGATTTCAATCACAGGTGCGACAAGGGTATGGTGGCAGAAAAACCTGACCTAGACGATAATGTTTGAATCTAGCAGGGTACAAAATTTTCCTCTCCCTCCTCCCTAATCCTGCTGATTCACCGAGTTTGACTGGTTCCGAACCAGGAAAATTAAGCTATTAAATATCCAATAATTTATCACACAGGCTAATAATGACCTGCTGTAGCTAATAATGAATTGCTGCTGTTGCTAGTGAGAATTTATGATATTCTTTCCTGAAGCGAAAAAAGATGATGAAAGATAGCGGCGATCATACAAGTTCTTATAACCATATCTGGATGAAAATTAAAAAGCAGTCAAAGAAATACGAGGGTAAGGTTCAATGCATCAACAAAAGCACAGGCATTGCCAAAGTGCTGCGCTGAAGTCGCCCCAGCAACCTCGTTCTGCTTTAGGAGAATTTGTCGCCGAAGTTAATGTCCGACGCACTACCATTTGCCACTATACATGTATAGGAGTCACATGCCCCTTTCCCCTATATCACACATTGCTCTTCTTGTTCTTTCCCAGTTTCTTTTCTTAAAAATCTCTTACACTATCATATAATTAGATAATCGTCTAATAATGTTTGTTTAAACTTAGTTTTAAGCTAAGGTACGCTGAAACGCAAATAAATTATAGCTTAGCTTATATTCATATACTCGACTCGTCCTCTCTCCAGAAGTTTCAGTTTAGCACCGATATTTTTCAATAAGAAAAGAATACCAAGATGAAAGTAAAAACGCGTGTAGAAAATGGCGACAAACAAAAGTGAAAAGGTCCTCTCTTTTTGTAAAGGTTATTGGGCTGTATGGTGAGTTACCATCAGCCACCCACCCTTGTGTCTACCCAAACTTGACTCTGCTTCACTAGAGCATGCTCTTTAATATATTATATCTCCTGAGCCAAGTGACCAAATAGTGAAACTAATATTTTAGGTGACCAAAAAATTATTCTCATAGCAAATTCACATGCTCGATTACTATATTCTACGGTAAACTTATTCCGGAAAACCTTAAAGTAACACCACCTTCTTAGCAGCATTCCATTTAGCTTTTACCAGCTTGTAACTCCCGTTATCTATTCCTGTACCGTCTTATGTCCTCTATTAACAAATTTAGAGTTGCAAATAAACTTATTTATCACTCATCTCCCTTTCTTAACGTTTTGTTTATGTTCTAGGACCGAAAAGAGGAATACAATGGAGATTAAAACATATTTTGTTGATCAAAACACGTATAAAAATGAAGTTGTCTTTGAAATTATTTTAAAGTTAGTTTTTGTATTTTCAAAAGAAATGGTATAGATAGGATATGTCTCCGTATATAATATTTTTATTATAGTCTTAAAACTCGATTTGAAAGTCGATTCGAGGCAAGACCTGGGTTACTAATCAGGAGGGTCAATTTGTGTTGACCTGGATCAATAAAAAAATAAAAATTATTATTATCGTAGTTTTAAAATTCATCACGAGGGTTAACCGAGGTAAGTGGTTCAGGAGAGTCAACACGAGTTGACCCGATTTAACGTATGAATAAAAGTAAATTATTATTATCGTAGTTTTAAAATTCGTCGCGAGGGTCAACCGAGGTAAGTGGTTCAAGAGAGTCAACACAAGTTGACCCGATTTAACGTATGAATAAAAATGATTATTATTATAATTTAAAATCTAACTCAAGAGTTGACTCGATATAAAATTCAAGTCACAGGTTAGACGGGTTTGATAACGATACATATTAAGGGTAAAATATACTTTTTCATTATTTATTTTATTTTATCTTGTTTACCACAATCAAACAAGATACATAAACAATCATGTTGTCTTATGCATCACTATAAAACACAATTTTATCACCGTTTCCTTTTCTATCTTATCTTCTCTATTTTTATTGTCTTTGTCTTTTCTATCTCAGGAGTGTAACCAAGTGCTATATTTTTGTTAAAAAGATCTAAAGTTTGAGATTCTAGTTACTCTATAAAAAGTAATGAGTATAATATCTTTACAATTTTTAAATTCCAATACCAAATGTTGATTACTTTGTAACAAAACAAAAGGGAAAGGAAAACAATGATAATGATGATATCCAAATAGCAATTTCTTTGTTATCCAATACTTAACTAGAGTTAAGGAGGGAAACTTTAGAGAAGTTAAAAACTAAAATCTCACTTTTTCGATGTCACACACTGAAAGACTTTGTCAAAAATAGATTTGGTAACAATTACCAAAAGGTTAATGCTTAGTTAGCTGGAAAAAAAATGGTGAGTAATAATACAAAGATTATTGTATGCATCATCATGATTTATTTATTTTTACCTAGGTCCTTATTTAAAAAAATCAGAGGTAGGGTAATAATCTAACATCCATGGACTTGGCTAAATATTGATTTCAAACATATATAGATCTAACGAACTGCCAAACTTAGAATCATTGGGCTCATCTAAGCGCTGAGCTCAAGTATGTACATGTTTGTTGAACTATCAAACTCAGTGTTCTTGGTCTCAGGTAAATGCTTAGCTCAAGTATATATAGGTCCGATGACTTATTAGACTCAAACATCCTTAAGATTAGCTAAATGCTTAGCCTAAATATATATGGCTCCAATGACCTGCTAGACCCAACATCATTCGAATCAACCAAGCACTAAGCTCACATATAAATAAGTCTAGCAAGCTGCTAAAACCTACATTTTTGGGCTTAACTAAGCATTGAGACCCCACACAAATAGGTATGGTAAGCCACTAAATGCATTAACCTCGAGTTCAGTTAAGTGTTAAGCTCAAGTACATATAAGTTTAGCAATCTTGTCATGTTTCATTGTAAACCATAAGATATTTTTCCTTTAATGAATCAGAAATACTTCTCTTTTTTACATATAAAGAGTTTTAAAGCTATGGAAGAAGATGACTTTTTAGCTCTCCCCTCTATCAAAAGGTAAGAATGGTGGGCTATAAAGACCTATGAGATCCTTCAAAAAAAAATAAGGCTCTCAATCTCTTTTCTCAATTACATATTTATTTTCTGAATTTTTCTCTAAAATATCATTATTTTTTCTCTCAAAAAGATACTTAAGCATCAAAGAGTCCCTAAATTCACCAAAAAAAATACTTTTTGTAAGTATCAAGTACCAACCACTAACCACATTGGCTAGGAAGAACAAATCAAATTCCCAGAACTAATAGAATAACCTATCATCCAAGATATAAACTTCGCCCCCAAGCTACTTAGATTTTTTAGAACCTCATCATTGACATCATCTATTGGAACTTAATAAAAAAAATTCATCAATTATTCTTTGAAATTGGTTTATTGACATTTCTAATTACTATCAAAGGCAAATAATCAAAACACTAATGGAATAGGACATGTCATGAGCCTTTCTATAATTGTTAGCACATCCATTCTATTAGAGCTTAAGCAACTCTTCAATAAGAAGTAAGAAAATTATGTAACGATTGGATTACTCTAAGTTAGAGTATGATTTCTTCTACTTGATATTTAATGAGATGAGTAAATTTTAGGCAAAGAATATGTGTTTAATGAGATGAGTAAATTTTAGGCAAAGCTTTAGCCAAGTTAATGAACGAAGTTAGAGCCTCGAGATTTTATAAAGCTTTTAACCAGTACAAGTGGAATGTTGGTTCAAATTATAAAACATGTAAAGTTTATTTTTCAATCATCCAAAATATATCTATTAAAGATACTCTTTCTCTCCTCTCTTAGAACCAAGACCATGATCTCAACAGAAATATCATCAAGTTGATTGTACCTCAAAGACTAATAAAAATATAACATGGTTAATGATTAAGAATGTAAGTTTTTTATATATGAATTAAATTATTCAAAGTAACAATGTTTTCCTTTCTCTAAATGATATCTAGGGAAACAACCCCCCAACCTTCTAAGAACGGGATGAACTAAACCTCTTTAGTGCGATTGCACAATTTATCTTGGAATGGATAAATTCTGTTTTCCTAGCTCGATTACATAATTTATCTTGGAATGGATTAACATGATCTTCCTAGTGCGATTGCTCATTTCTCCAGGGATGGGAATGGCATGACATCTTTTTAGGGAAACAACCTTATAAGCTTCCCTAATGATGAGATGGACTCAGGTTTTTTAGTGCGATTACATAATTTATATTGAAAGGGGTTAAACCAGTTTTTCTAGTGAAATCGTACAATTTACCTTAAAAAAGATTGACATGATCTCCGTAGTGTGATTGTGTATTTCTTTAAGAATGGAATTGACACAACATCTTTTCAGAGTGACAACCTCATTACCTTTTAAATATAGGATGAACTTAGTCTTCCTAGAATGATCACACAATTTACTTTGGAAGAGATCGACATAGTCTCTCTAGTGCAATTACACATTTCTTAATAGATGAGATTAACATCACATATCTCCACGATAACAGCCCCACAACCTTCTAATGATATGATGAACTCAATATCTCTAGTGTGATCTATAATTTATCTTGGAATGAATCAATATGATCTTCCTAGCGTAATTACATGTTTTTTCAGTGATGGGATAAACTACCTTAGCAATGATGTTTTGATTAAAGACATGAATATCAATCTTCACCTCCTAGTTAGAGGCTTTTTAATAATCCATTATAGATTTATCCTACCAACAAGAATATACCTGAAACTAAGATTTTTTTTAGTTCCTTGTAGAGGGCAGATACTTTTTAAATCTTGAATAAGGTTAGACAAAGTTCAACATTGATTAAAAAAATTTCTAAGTATAGGCGTCGAACCCATACATAAATTTTTAATAGTTTTTTTAAAGGTTTTTGGATTCTACATGGAACTTTTAATATGTGTGTCACACTTGTACCGATTGTTTAGGAAATTCGCTAAAACTTTTTTTAAGTCTAGGTGTTGGACCCTTATAAAACTTTTAAATTTTTTTTAAAGGTTTTGAATCCTATATGAAACATTTATTATAAGCACTAAATCCATACACATTAGTAAAGAAAATCATTTTTTTTTTACATAAAAGACATGTGTTATATGGATAAACCCCACAGAACATAGGTTGTGTACATAAATAAGGGGATAAAGTGAAACAAGGTTTAGATATCTAGTTTAGACTCTTCAACTAGATATTTATCATGTTGGGTAGTAACAACCTTAATGGGAAACAAGTCCGCAAAAGTAGGCACTAAGATTGGATGGAAGGCAACACTGAAGTGTACCTATATTCCCTATTTATTGATTTAAGAAATATAAGTTGGACATGTGTAAAATCAGTAACAAGATTTAATAGAAGGCAACACTAAAGTCTATTTGCATTCCCCTTGATTAATTAAAGAAATACAGGTTGGACATGAAAAAAAAGATCATGTCCCTAACTATCTCAATCAAAGTTGCGAACCCTCCTAAAAAATTCTTAGAACTCTTTAAGAGAGTTTCTCAAAGCCTCCAATTAAGCCTAAGAACTTTGAGCTCCATCTATTGCAACGAGAAGCTTAGACCTAAAACCATCTTAGGTGGTCTTCACCTCAAGGACCTCTCGCTTCAAGGTATCCACATGGTTATAGGTTACCTGAAGTAGTTTGTCATTGAAGCCTAGCTGAAGAACAACACCTTATATTAATTCCTTTAGTTATGAGTAGGCTACCTTGAGGCTTTTCAATTTAGCCTTCACAATAACTTTTTCCTCCTTTAACTATTTAAAGTCAGCCTGGTTTGTCATATTTTTAGTGTTGGCCTCACTTATATGGTTCCTCTTTGTCATCCAGCACCTCTTGGAATGGGTACACATCATGAAAATCTACGAAGAACAAGTGTTAGAAATAACAGTCACAAAACTAAACAGAAAAATGAAACGAGGAAGTTTTTTACATTAAATATCATCTGACCAGTTAAAGCTAAAATATAATTGTAACTCTTATCAAATATTACTATGATATTTGATGGGATGGTGGGTATTCTCTCTAGCAGTCTCATCACTTTAAGGCCAACCTCTTTTATGCTAGACCTTTCACCAACAACAACCTTCATAAACTAATTCTCATCCTCAATTAGAGTAAGGAAAATAAAAGGAGTTCAAACAAGAGCTAGGTTAGTGAAAGCGTCCACGAACTTAGCCTTCTCAGGAATAACCTATGTAGAGGGCTTAATTTTTGCTACTACTACTAACAAAATTGAAAGTTGAGGTAGAGGAAATGCCACCAAAGAAGCTTATATAGTCGAGACTAGAACACCAATTCCATAGAGATAAAAAAAAAAAACCCCTCCTCTTCTTAAAGCGATTAGCAATTCCTGTAATTAATTTAGGGGGAGTTAAATATGTTTGACCCCTGACTGGGAAAGTATGACCACCCCTAACTTTTTTTTATAGGAGTTTTACCTCCCATTACTGTTTCCTTAGGAACAAAGCCCCTAGAAATAAAGTGTTAATCAATAATGATAGGGTAGCCTTTCATCACTTCATTTATGAACTCTCCTCTATAGACCTTTCTAAAGTTTGTTATTCTCCTTCAACTATTAGTCCTGCAAAAAAAAAAAAAGCTAAAATGAAAATAAAGAAACAAAAAAAAAAGCTAAAATGAAAATAAAGAATAAAAAAGTAGCATACTTTGCAATGCAACTTTGTAATATCCTTTGGCAATCCTATTAACTTCATACCTAATTAAAGTCGATGTTAGGGCAACATGTGTTTTCTTCTCATCTAAGCTTAGATGAGGCTTATTATTTACTTTAAGGGGAGGAATCCTCTAGTAATGGAAACAATCTTAGATGTTTTATATTATGTCTTTAGGATTTACTAACCCGTTATAACTTGATTTAAACCATCTCCTTTCTTCTTCTTTTTTACGCGTACATACTTCCCACATAAAATTCCCTTTATGGCTAATATGGACTTGTTGGCAAAAGTGAAAAACCAATGCATGTTATTACCATCATCGTTACCAACAATTAGATGGTAAGAATTTCTAAAGACATTATCTGTCGGCTTTATTTTGATGAGCTTATAAAACTTATCAAAGACAAACAAAGGGATTCAACCATTAGGATACAACTGGCCTGGACTTAGGTGGTAGTTCCTAAACACTTTCGTCATGAATTATTAAAGAAGGAAGGAATACCACATCGCATACATGCATAAAGGTGTCGTACTCTTAAAATAACGCTTGATAGACCCCAAGGTCTCTAGGATAATACGCTCAGCCTGACTAGGAATCTAAATTGTGTACTCTTTTAGCTGAATATAACAAACAAACTCTAAGTCCTTTGCATCTAAATAGCTAAGAACATCATCCTGAAGGGTTTGAGATAACCTTCCTCTTTCCTGGTATTCCCTAATAATGGCAAGAGAAGGAATCATTTGAGAATACCTATTTTCCCCTACTAAAAATGGACATCGGGATGTCACCCTCTCTAGTTTCATGGCCCAGTTTGATGGAACCCTACCTTTTAATGCTTATTCCAGTATTAGGTTAGAACTTAAACATTTTTTTAGAGGCAATAACATCTTTCTTTTTAGAGATAGATCTAACTCTTTTTGTGTCTATATTTTTGTTTAAAGTAGAAAAGGTAAAAAAAAAATTATAGTGAAAAGAACCTAGAAATAGTTTTTCTCCTTGGATTAGAACAAAAATAGTTTAGGGTTTTCAATAGAGTAGTTTTTTAGAAATTACAGGAAGTAAAAGAAAAGATAGAAGTAAGAACGACTAGGGTTATAAAGGAAACTTTTTTCCACCTTTACTATTCGATGAATGAATTTTCATGTCATCTTAGATCTCTAGAGATCTACTCAATTACTACATTAAATATAAGTCGTTGTTTAGTTTCCTAAGAGACATCTACCTAGCCATGAGAATCCCAACGGTTCTATATGGAACAACCAAATCTTATAGGGAAGGTAAAAAGACTCTCATTTACTACTGCTATTGACACGATCAAAGAGTTGATGTCTTATCCCAAGTGCAGGAGTGTCAAAGTAATAAATAACCCGGCAAGACTAAGGTCGAACCACAAGGAGGTTAACTGTATAAATTATATATATAAAAAAAAACAACAACAATAATAATAATAAGAAAAATAACAACAACAACAACAACAACAACAATAATGATGATGGTGGTGAAGATGAGTTAAAGAGGACTTTGAGATATAAGATTAATGTGAAGATTATACAATGATAAAAATAAATGTCAAGGTTAGATGATACACTAATAGTATTAGAGATAAGTAAAATATAAACTCTTTATTAATTATCAACATGATCATATTAATCATCTTATTTACATAACACCATACTTATAAATTTTATCAAGTATTCATGATGCTAACTTATGTTGACAACAAATCAAGTTCCTCTCATAATAACGATGTCGGCCGAATACTACGAAGGATCAAGTATTTGATGTACCAATTGTTACACAACACAAATCTAGATTAACCATTTAACAAGTAAGGTATTAAGAATTAATAAGATAAAAAT
>NW_011499883.1:1266413-1269636 GCF_000495115.2 Populus euphratica
TTGAGGTAGCCTTTGTTTAGGAGGTTACATCTGTATTTTGCTTAAAACACAGATACAACATCTTTGGTAATTAAAAAAAGAGTTTACTATTCATAGGTCCCATGGTTATTTACCTTTGAAACATAGGGGGAAGGAAAACAGTTCCTTACTGTTTCTTGCGCGGATAAAATGCTACACTGTTCACTAAACAGTGGAGCATGCTCTACTATTCCAGCCAGATCGAGTCCAGTCAAAAGCTCAAAATGCATTGAACCAGGTCCGATCCAGTAAAAAAATTATTTTTTATTTTTTAATTGTGTTTTATTAAAAAAACTAGTGTTTAACATTATTTAATGACACTACATAAATTAGACGGAAATCGCTTGATAACGTAACATTTATAAAATTTGATTGCAATCCCAATTTTGTTTCTGATTATATTTTATCTGATGTTATTGCGTGTTTAAGAAACTTAGAAAATTATAGTCCTTGTCGGATGTATTTCATATGTGATAGAATTATAGATAGTTTAATAAAACACTAAAAAATATTTTATAAAAAGTATTATTTATTTCATGATGTAATAGCAATAGTTAAATCTACAATATTTAAATTAAAACCATCAATATTAATATATATTTTTTAAAATTATTTTATAACTTTAATTTCAAAGGTATTTTTAACTAAATATATTAAATTTTTTTTTCAACCTTAATTTTAACTATAGTTTTAACCCAATATATATAAATATCAAACTAATCTTAAAAAAAAAAAATTTATTTTTTTTTTCAAAATACAATAACAAAAACTATCACACTACCGAATATCTTAAAAAAAATATATTTTTTTTTTTTTTCAAATTACAATAACAAAAACTATCACACTACCGAATAAACTTTGAATTTGATTCCACAGGGTGCAAGCTGTCCCCCTGATCCACCTTGACGTGCAAACTCTTTGTAGCTTGCTTTAACTAACACACGTTAGACGAGGCCGCCGCGCCTTGTATCTACCATGTACTAGCAAGGCATGGGTTTTTGACTTGAAAAACGTGAGGCAAATTGAAGGTCGGTTTCACTTTCCGCCACCCTTCCGAATTAGCTCCACGTTTTAGTGAGTTTATTGAAAGAGAGATTAAAAAGTCGAAGACGAAGAGAAAAGGCAAGGACATAGACCGAACTTGCTATCTATTGGCTCAGCAAGGGCATGAAAGCGGATGTGATTTTTGTTTGTCCATCGTTATGTTTAATTCCTCGATCATCTTTTTTATCTTTTCCTTAATATTCTTTTATACTTTTATTAATTGTGTCTATTGTGTTCTTGTACTATATTAGATTCTTTAATATATCCCTCTTTTAAATTCTTCCATTCAAATTGATATAGTTATGTTTTTTTTTTGTGAAATTATCCTTAGCTATACAATAATATAATTTTATTTTTTTAAATCAAAACTTTTTTAAAAAAATGGTTTAGTTCTTAAACTTTTTATTTCTTAAAAAAACTCAGCAATTTTACAAAATATTTTTAATATGTTCTTATATTAAATCAAGAATATTTTTAAAAGAAAAATAGTTATACCAATTTTGATTAAAAAAATTGACAAAAAAATATATTAAAGAATCAGAACTATATAAAGATGTTTTAGATATAATTAAAAATGTAGAAATATAATAAAGACTTGTTCAAATATATGTGTATCATATTGAATCTTGGAGGTATTTATTATTTTTTTACACAAAAAATGTTTATTTTCTTTCAGACGAAACCTGGTAAGGATTTCCATTTATTTATGCCGATGAAGATGATCGTCCACTAAAATAAAATTTGTTATTTATAATTGTATTATATAATTATATATACGAGCCATTAATTTAATGTAAATTCAATTAAGCTCCTCATCAGCAAACATATAGATTGTGCTTTTGTGTGGTCTTATCCTCTAAAAGTCTCGATTTTTTTTATATAAAAATGAATCTAAAAATAAAATATTTGACAAAAAGCATCACATGTTTCACATATTTGAAAATAGACCACCACTGTAGTGGAAGTTTTAAATATATCTATTAGTCAAGCTAGCAACAGTTTTTTTTTTTTTTGGGTGCGCTCTTGTTTTTTTTTTTTACTCTAAAAATAATAATCATGTTTCGAAGTTCTTTGCTAATCAAAGTTGTTAATACCGTCAGCGGCAAAACTAGGAAATTTTAAATAAGATAACAAATTATAAACGTTTGATATTATATATTATATAGATATATATTATATATATAGAAATTAATTTGAAATATATGTACTAACTCATGTCAAGTAAAATTAATATAAAAATATTTTTAAAATAAAAAAACTTATATTATAATTATTTTTTTGAGTTTTTATATTTTAAAATATTTAATAATAACTTCATTATTAATTTCATTCTCAATATATATAATAAAATTTTCATTCATCTATTTCTAATTTTTTAAAAAACTAATGAAATTATTGGCAACAATTATTTTTAAATTTATTATTTTACACAAGTGTGTTAAATATAAATATTAATATATATTTTTAATTTTTTTATTGTATTTCTCATTTTTTTAGTTATTCATTATTTTATTTTTAATCACTAGTATATTGATCACTATTATTTTTTATATGAAATTCATAACAAGATAAATATTAATTCATCAAAACTCATTTCAATTCATATTCATATGCATATAATATTATACATATACATATTAATTAAACAAATCTATAAATTATTATATTATTAAAAAATAAAACTAAAATTAAATAAAAAAAACTCACCTAAAACATTAAGTATAAAGTATAAAAGGTTATTTAACTAATTAATAATTTAGAATTTTAAAAAAATATATAGAAGAAAATAAGGCAGGAACAATAATTTTAAAAAAAACTTGTTAAATTATTATATTAAAATTTTAATATAAAAAATATTTAAAAAAACAAGGATTAAGGGGGCAATTGCCCCTTAATCCTCATAGTGGCTCCGCCACTGAATACCGTACTGAAGCCATTTCGGAATTTTCTATGGGTACAAAAATTTGTTGCAGTATTATTTCGGTGTTTAATTTTGATAATATACAATGTATTTTTTATATATTTAAATACATTCTGTTTTATAAATTCATTACCTCAAGTTGTACGTGGCACACTTAATTACTTAACCAAATAAATATTTATTAAATGCATGTAATGTTTTTAAAATGCGTACTATATATTTTAATATATACATAATCAA
>NW_011499883.1:1269827-1293267 GCF_000495115.2 Populus euphratica
TTACAGTGATATAAAATTTATGTTGAAAACAGTACTAATCAATAGTTTAGGAATATGACGCGAGCTTTACGCAATGCAAGTCCCTGTAAATTTATCAGTAGACCTTGAAGACATGCAGAGGGCAGGGAGGCAAACATAATAGTAGTAATAATAATAATAATAAATAAAAAACATTTACATGCCACTCATTGCTTTGGATTATTGTTAGAAGTCAAGGTCCCTGAAGCGAAATTTTCCACAAAAACCTAAGCAGAGAACAAGGAGCGATGCAGACTATGCTCCCCCTTCCCATCCAAACTCTTCGGTCTCCGTTTGACCATTGACAATGAACTCTTCAAAACCAGCAAGAAATCGGGTCGTAGTCAGACAAAGAAAAATAATAATCATAACGAAAGAAACTTAGGTCGTCGCAGTCGGCACACGTTACCGTGAATTTCACAAACAATTAATTACAGATAAATACATGGGTTGATGGAGTGGGAAAATTCGTTTTGGAGGTGACTTGACAAGAAACTAACTCTACTGTTTTTAGATAATTATTGATTGCATATGCATGATATATATACATATATATAACAAGTTTATTTGTACCAATATCAGGGAATTTCCTTCTTTTTTTAGTAATTTCATGTTTAAATTGTTGCTCCGAGTATTCTCATGGAACAACTTGTTCGTCCAATCCTAATCTTTCGAGTCCATTCTCATCCAGTTGCATCTAAAATGGAACACCCGGCCTTTTCTTCTTAGATTTGTATATTTTAACATTGTATAGCTTTTGTGGAGCATTATTCCATAATTTCGTGTCGTGTTACACCAAGTGGAAGATTAAATTAAGATTATCTAAGAAAAGGAGAGTTTGTTACGCGCAATACAAGTCATTCCAGCGTAAGCATATATATTTCAAAGTTGAAAAGAAATAATTACAATTCAGTGAGACATGAATTAAGAATTAATTGGCATACGGTGACCTCGCCACAGAGGAATCATTTATATATATATATGAAATTAACTACCGGTATGATGCAGCTTTGGCGGTGTTATTATATATCAGATTCATATTTTCTTAATATTTTACATCCTGGGATGGTTGTCAGATGCTACGTCCAGTCGTAGCAGGTGTCCTTATAAATTGACACAACTCTTTTTAATTATATATATATATTAAATGACAATTATGCAAGTTGTGTTCTTGCCTGTCCAGTACAAGCTGGGTGAGAAGTTGAGTTTTTCAATGACCCACTTCAAAATCATAAAAGTGGTGTAAGGGTATGTTTTACCAGGTAGAATGGATAAGAGATAGGATGAATATTTTAAGACTACTGGATAAATGTGTGTACAGAGAGAGAGAGAGAAGAATCATTAAATATTATCTCTTTCACATTTGTAAGTTATTTAGCTAACCGAAGGGATCGAATATAATTTAAATCTATCCATACTAGAATATCCATATTTGAAGGATAAAAAAACATAAATAAAAAAACCCAATCCTTCCTGGGGCTCTAATCATAACTTTTTAAACTTCCTTCGCTCTAAATTTTAACCAGATCACTAAATTATTTAAATTAATTTTTTTTTAATAAAAACAATGTTATTTTAATAAAATAATTAACAAGTTATAATTATATTTTTAACTAGATATTATCGAAACAACTGAATTACTAAATTATATCAAAAAAAAATTTATTTCTTTTTAAATTCAACCTAGTTTTAGTTTCGAGTCAACTAAATTCTAAATCAACATGTGAAGGAACCTAGATTTCAAATCCTTCTTATGTGCAATGCAAGTTTTGCTTCGTGAGCTAGGAATAATAGTTTGTATTTATTGTTTTTTAAAATAGTTTTTATTTTAAAATATATAAAAATAATTTATTTTTTTGTTTTTTAAAAAAATTAATTTTAATATTGGCATGTAAAAAAAACTTTAAAAACACTAAAAAAAATAGCATGTAAAAAAACTTTAAAAACACTAAAAAAAATAAAATTAGAATCACAATTTGAGCACAAAAACAGAAGTGCATGTGATGACCAACTGATATGCAGGCATTGATATGTACGTCCAAGTTATAATTGAATTCTCCATGTCATTTTCTAATATTGGGAAAATAAAATCCTCAATTAACATTATCCCAGTGCTACAATGTTCTTCAACTTCAACCTATAACACGTAAGATTTATCAATTATAATTGCATAATAATTTAAGATTTATCAAATTAAACAACATTTGTGTAGCTTCTTTTTCTTTTTAATTTTTTCCTCGTCACCGTGTTAGAAAACAAAAAATTCAAACAAGAAGCCAAGGAGGTTAAGAGGAAATAAGACACACGTGGATGCCCCTGTTGTATTACGATATGGTTTTCTATTCCTAATTAAATCTTTGCTATGTCTCAAAGAACTCCTTGTCTGCCGTCCTTGGATTAATAAATATGCTTCAAACACTAAGAACTCATGTATTGCTAGCTCAACATGGTACCCTAATTGAGGATTTTTTTTTTTTTTTTGGTTACTCTTCCGTTCAAGCTGGATTAATAAAAAGAGCATGTTGTTAGTCACACAAAATTAAAAATAGGATGTCTTGTCTACCAAATAAGCAGCAGAGCCACAGGAGGTATATGCCGCTTACTATTTTTTTAAGTGAACAACTAATGTAATAATTTTTTTAATTGATTTTCCTTTTAAATTTAAAATTTAAAATTATCTTGTTAAAAAATATTTGAGTTATATGTTATTTAATTTAAAAAAATATTGTTTAAAAATATATTTAAATTAATATGATGTTTTTGAAATTTTAAGAGGTATAATGTAAATATCTTAGTTTCACAAATAAAAAATAATAAATTTTTAAAAATAAAACATTCATTCTTATTAAAAATAAAAGTTTCATTACATGTTTGTAGATTTAAAATTATATAAACTCTAGGCTTTTCTCAAAAATATTTTTATATATAGCATATCTTATTATAAAAAAATTAAATATTATTATTCACTAATTTCATATATAAATATTTATAAAAATTTTATTTACAAATTTTAAATGCAATACATGCACACAAATATCTCTAGTAATTTTATTGTTACGAGTTTTAGAAATTGGAGTTTGCAATTGCGTTTCAATTTCAATATTAAAATGTTTTGATATATGTAAAAAAAAAATTCTGAAATGAAATTTTTTAATTTGAAGGTCAATGAATTACTTGTCTAGCTAAAAATCTAAATGTAGATCATATATATATATATGTATATTAACATAAAACTCTTGTGAATAGATTAACAACTCGGAATCTCATAATAAATAAAAAATAATTAGAGAATAACCTTAAACAAAACATATAGTAACATGTACGGTTCGTGGTCAGAGGACCGCGGACTGAATAAAAATAATTAGAGCATGTCTCATGTGGCAAGGCTAATATAACAGTTAAACTCTCTCAAGCCGGCAATGCGTCACCATCAATGACCCGCATCTATGCCCCCAAAGCAGCCGCGTGGTGGGTGACGCGGAAACCATTTTGCCCCACAACTCTTCGCTGACATGGCGGTCACCTAACCCCACATGCCTGCCTTATTTCTAGCCATGTCTACTAGTTGTAGGGCCCTCTTTGTCTCCTATTACCCCTACATTTTGTCAAGGCACAAGTGTTTGTTTGCGTCCAAATTTCCAGTCCCACACAGACCCGTCAGCTTCCTTCCAAGCTCTCTCTGCAACCTTTAGGTCCCACTCTTACATGGCTCATGACGTGGCATACCGTTTTCTTTCACGTAATGCCAGTGCTGACTGACTTGCTTCCCATACATAAAGCCCAACAAACCCTCCCTCCCTCCTCACCCCTCAAGTCCCAATTTCTTAAATCAACTGCAGCACACCCCATCCCTATCTTAAAAGACAAATCTTTTTTCTTCTTCAAAAATCTTTCCTTTTTTCTATATGGCTGTTGATAATGCTCTTTCATCACCTTTGGGTCCTCCAGCGTGTGAGAAAGATGCTAAAGCTCTTCAATTCATTGAGGAAATGACTAAAAATACTGACTCAGTTCAAGAGGATGTTTTGGCTAAAATCCTGACCCAAAACGCTGAGGTCGAGTTCTTAAAACGGTTCAACCTTGATGGTGCAACTGACCGTGAGACTTTTAAGTCTAAAATACCCATGATCAGATACGAGGATCTTCAGCCTGAAATCCAACGAATTGCTAATGGTGATCGCTCTTCCATCTTATCAACTCACCCCATCTCAGAATTCCTTACTAGGTGAGTTTTATACAAGCATAATACTATAAAGTTTCCTTGATTTGGCCTGTTCGGGTTTTTAAAAAGTTTGCTGTGATTATTGGCCTAAGTTTTTGTCTTCTTGAAATTTTATAGTTCTGGGACATCTGCTGGCGAAAGAAAGCTCATGCCAACAATTAAACAAGAACTGGATCGTCGCCAATTACTGTATAGTTTACTCATGCCAGTAATGAACCTGTAAGTTCCAAAAAAAATTCCCAAAGTTAATTATGCGGGCTTCATTTAATTCCAGCTCACATGCATGTGTGAGTCTTACTTATAAAATTGCACTTTTTATGCAACAGTTACGTGCCTGGCTTAGACAAAGGCAAAGGCTTATACTTCTTGTTCGTGAAATCTGAAACAAGAACCCCAGGAGGTCTCTTGGCTCGTCCGGTGCTTACGAGCTATTACAAGAGCGACCACTTCAAAACACGTCCATACGATCCTTACAATGTGTACACCAGCCCAAATGAGGCCATTCTTTGTGCAGATTCATTTCAGAGCATGTACACCCAAATGCTCTGTGGCCTTCTAGAGCGTGAACAAGTGCTTAGGGTCGGTGCAGTCTTTGCTTCCGGCCTTCTCCGTGCCATAAGGTTTCTCCAACTTCATTGGCGGGAACTCGCTGATGATATCGAGTCAGGAATGCTAAACAAGGAAATAACTGACCCTTCCGTCAAAGATTGTATGGTAAAGATTCTGAAGCCAAACCCAAAGCTTGCAGAGTTTGTCAGAATGGAGTGTAGTACGGAAAACTGGGAAGGGATCATTACAAGAATTTGGCCTAACACCAAATATCTTGATGTGACTGTCACTGGAGCCATGGCCCAATATATCCCTACCCTCGACTACTATAGTGGTGGTTTACCTTTGGCGTGCACTATGTATGCCTCATCAGAATGTTACTTTGGGCTAAACCTGAATCCAATGTGCAAGCCATCAGAAGTTTGTTACACAATCATGCCAAATATGGCTTACTTCGAGTTTTTACCCCACGATCGTGCTGGGTTCACTCATGATTCAACTCCAAAACTTGTTGACCTTGCTGATGTTGAGTTGGGTAAGGAATACGAGCTTGTTATCACAACCTATGCCGGTTTATACAGGTACCAAGTTGGTGACATCCTTCGAGTTACCGGGTTCCACAACTCAGCCCCTCAATTTCATTTCGTAAGGAGGAAGAATGTATTGCTCAGTATTGACTCGGACAAAACAGATGAAGCCGAGTTACAAAAGGCAGTTGAGAACGCATCACAACTTCTTCGTGAATTCAACACAAGTGTTGTTGAATACACTAGCTATGCCGATACAAAGACAATTCCTGGACACTACGTGATTTACTGGGAATTATTGGTCAAAGACTCAGCCAACTCTCCTAGTGACGAAGTACTAAACCAATGTTGCCTGGCTATGGAAGAATGTTTGAACTCAGTGTATCGACAAGGCCGAGTTGCAGATTACTCAATTGGACCACTCGAGATACGTGTGGTAAAAAATGGTACATTTGAGGAGCTGATGGATTATGCAATTTCAAGAGGGGCATCCATCAATCAGTACAAGGTTCCAAGGTGCGTCAATTTTACTCCAATCATGGAGTTGCTTGATTCAAGGGTGGTATCCAAGCATTTCAGCCCAGCTTTGCCATACTGGACACCGGAAAGAAGAAGGTGATTTCTTTGGGCACCGACCAAAGTTAAGTCTCCATTGGTGTGTAGAATAATAATATTAGAGTACTTATTAATGTTAGATTAATTCTTAATGTGTGTGTGTGTGTGTTTTTTTTTTTTTTTTTGCATTTGAGTGAGGAGTAGCTTTTGTGACAAAAGGTTAAAGGGTAGCTTGATTAGGATGTTTCAGGGTCAGGTTTTGTGTTTTGGTTCAGGTAACCTGTGGAAATGATCTGACCTTGACTGAGATGTTTGTCTAGTGCATGAAATGTTTCTTTCAGATGCGCTGGACCATGTAGTTTTTTTTTTTTTTTTGTCGTGTTTTGACATGTTTACATCATTTTCGTGCGGGCGAAAACATGCCGATGATCGATTCAGCAAATGCCGACAGGAACGGATTGCATAGAAGACTATTAGAGCAAAAGAGCAAAGACCATAATATATATGGCCCTCTTCTGGATAATTTGTTCAGTGTTCTGTGGGTCTACCAGGAAAGTGAAGTGAAAGGATAAAAAGTTAAAGTCTGAAATATTACAGCAAGAAGTTACAGTATCACCATTTCATCCGTATAGATTCGGGCGCTGGACGAGTATTATTAATTAATCATAATAATAGAATAATACTACATATTTAACCCGTGGGTTGTTAATTTTTTTTACAAATATATAGGCTGCTTCAATTTATTTTCTCACATAAAAATTTTAAAGTTTAAATTAAAAAGTCTTCGCAAGCATCTAATTAAATAAATAAATAATTATTTATTGCAAGCATCTAATTAAATAAATAAATAAATAATTATTTATATAAATAAATAAATAAATAATAGCTAACAATAACCAAAAGATAATTAATAAAAATAAGAGATCAATGTACATCTAATTGTGTTTACTTAATTTATTTATTTAAATTAATAAAAAATAAATCTACAAAGATCTGATAAAAAATAATCATAAATAAAAATAATTAAATAAAATCATGCCCTTAAAAAATTATCATGCAAGACCCAACACATCAATAATATTATTTAAAAATAAATATGTTTTTTATTTTGAGAAATAATAACTTGAAAAATAAAACACAAACACAAACAAAATAATTCTCAAAAAACTTATATTAAAAAATTGCAAGTAAAACTCATAATCTAAATTATGAGAATGTGATAAAATTATTGGACAAAAATTAAAGATAATTATAAAACCAATGCTTTTTTAAAAAAAACAAAACTAACACAAAACAATAATATTGCACAAAGTTGAATCCCTAACAAAAAAAAAAAGTTGAAAGATGAAACTAGAAAAAAATTAATTACACAAAAGGATCTAAAAAATTAAGGTTGAAAAAATAAAGCATTAATTAAGAGTCAAATAAAAATTTCAGTGGGAGGGTTGAATTGAATTGAAAAAATAACTTTAACAAAATCAAAAGAATAAGAGTTAAATTGAAAAACAATTGATTGAATGATAAAATTGAAAGAAAAAAACTTCAACAAAAAGGTAAATGAAAAAAAATTACAAATAGAAAAATAAGAACCGAAATTCGATATGCGTCATCTCGTGTGGAAGATGACCTAATTACATCTCCAAGAAGACAGCGAAAGGCTAAGTTTGGGCACTAGATGGTGTCACATGTGTTGCCTAAATAATATAAATATCACCCACTTGCTGATGCATTATCAATACTTGCCAGTAATTTTTTTATTTAAATAATTAAAAGTAAACATAAAAAAATATCAAAACACCCTATCATGACCTTATTAATTACATAAATACTCGTGAAAAATTATAAAAATAACCTCAAATGCAAAGTTACTTTTTATTTTGTCTAATCTTAGGTTAAAGTCGTACTTATATTGTACATGGATATTTAGAAAACCGAAAAAAATCCTTATCTAGTAGCCAAATAATTTTTTGATCTTAGGGGAAATAAGTTTTTGATCTTAGGGGCAAAAAAATATTTTTACTATTAAGAAACTCGTGAAAAGTCAAGAAAGGTCTTGGTTAATAATTTTAAATTCTATTGACTTTAGGGGTAAAATAATATTTTTATTATTTAAAAAAAAAAGATACTTGCACTCCCAATCTTTCAATGACCAATGCCCAGTAAAAAAAAACATCAGAACCCTAGCCTTAAGGCCTAATTTTTTTTCTCGTTTAAGGATAAATAAGTAATTTCTTTATAGCAATCCATAATAAATAGTGTATATTGTTACAATGAAACACATTTTAAAGAAATAAGAGATATTAATCATTCGAGTTATAATACTGACTGAGATTAATAAGTTGGTTTTATTTTAACTAGATGATAAAAAAAAGACAATGATATTAATTGGACAATTTTTTTAAAAAAAGAATTCATGATACCTTGGAGAAAAAACAATGGGAGCACGAAATTGGATTAAAATAATTGATAGGGTCAACAAATTTTAAAGAATATATCGAGGAAAAAAGAATTAACTACTAAAAAGAATCTAATATAGAAAATAGTAATTAAAAGAATGGGGTGAAAATCAAAATAAATGAAAAATTAGAGGGCAACAAATTTTTTATTATTATACAGTTAAATTGAAAAGAAAAATAACTCAAAAAAAAGAAGAATGAGGATAATAATGAAAAAAAATAATATACCATAAATTTGAATTAAAGGGTAGGATTAAAAACTAATAAAACTTTTATGAAAGAGATAAGGAAAAAAAAAAAGAAATTCAAAGGTTAAGGATGAAATAAAAAAAGGAGTATATGAAAAATTGAAATTGAAGGATTAAATTGAAAAAACAATAACATTTATATAAAAGGAAAAAGAAAAAAAAAGAAATTACAAGAAAAAAGGACATAAGTTTTTGTTTGTAGTGATAAATTGAAGAGAAAAATAACTTAAATAAAAAAATAATAAAAATAAAAGACCAAACTGAAAACAATAAATAAATTTGGATTGAAATGTGACATTGAGGAGAAAATAAACTTGTATAAAAGGATATACTAAAGAAATTAGAAATTAAGAAAATAAGGTCCAAATTGAAATGTATAATTTATTACAAATCAGAATTAAAAAACTAAATTAAAAGGAAATAAAACTCTTATTAAAGAGTTAATGACAAAAATAAGAAATCAAAAAATCAAAAAAATAATTACTAAATCTCAAATACACACAAAAAAAGAGAGACTAATTTGTGATTTTTAGGAGTGAATAAAGAAGAAATGAAGGAAGAAGAAGAATTTGAAAAAAAAAAATTATAGGTGACAAACCACCCAACTATTAATGACACATGTTGTATAAGTTAAAAAAAAAATACGATAATACATTTAACTACATAGTAAATAGATAGTTATAATCAGTGAGAGGTAATATACATGTCACTCAAAGTACATAGGTGCCAACATGTGCAACACACACAACAAGAAATTTTTAAAATTTAATATTATTTTATTATAATAAAATACTATAATGTCCTTGATTAAAAAAATAAATAACTTAAAAAAACATAAATATCTCTTGACCGAAAGCTTTGATTTTATTAATTTAAAGGGCATTTTAATAATTTAACCATAACAGAAAATATAAAAACCTTTAATACCCATGAACTAAAGGCATGTAAGTTTTTTTTGGGTATTTTTACTATTCATATAAAACAAAAGGACCTTAATACCCTCCTAAACAAGGCCACAAGTTATTTGAATAAAGGGTAAAATATTAATTTTGCTATTATAATTCACATGTATCTAGTGCTCTAGTAAAATCATCGTTATAGTCGTCCTACTGTTTTAGTATATTTGTTATATTCTATACTAGCATAATTACTGATGAATGTCGCAATTAACTTTAGAAAATCTGTTTTAATATTTTAATTAATTTAGAAAATCTAGGTGGAAGAAATCAAAATTAATTAATACACATTTTGTAATATTTAATATCATGCGTGTTCGTGTTTTTCTATTAAATGTTAATCTATCATAGTATTGATTTTTTAAAAAAAAGAAAAGAAAAGAAAAGCAAAGCAATTAGTGTTATTTCACTCAATTTCAATATCATTGCTATAAATTTTTTGAAAACTATATATGTTAGATTGATTAATTATCAATCATCAAAGCCTCTAGTATATTAAAATTTCTTGATAAATGAAGAATTACAATTTTTGAATAATAAAAAAGAATTGTGAAAAATAATCATTAATTTTTTAAAAGATTGTATGAAAAAATAAAAATAACCACTAATTATTGAGAGAATTTGGTTTTGAGGAAGTAATAAAAAAAGAAAAATAAAAGTATGTTTAATTATTTTTATTATAATTTTTATTTAATTGTGAATATATTTTTAGGATTTCGTTAGCTTTATTCAATGAGACAGCTGATTTTTAGGAAATTAGGAATTATATATAATTTTATTTCGATTTATGTTTTGTATTATTAAGATTTTCTTAATTTTCTATTTATGCTACTGTATTAAACTTTTAGAAGAGGATATTTACTTTACTTTTAATGAACACCCTGCTTCTCGACAGCAGCTGCACATTATAGCCAGGTCATGATGCAAAGTTTATGATATCCACTTCATTTTTGTTTTTATTTTTATTTTTGTCTGCTTTAGGATAACTGGAGAGATGCTCAACGGCACTAAAGGCAGCTCTTAAAATTCATGAGGCAGGCTTTAACTGGACACCTGTTCTGTCTATCATTATTAAAAAAATAAAAAATAACAATATAATTTTTTTATCAATATATTATAGTGATATTTATTGATTAAATTTTTTATTATTAAAAAATTCTATTGATATATATTAACAATATTACAGAGGATATTACAATGAAATTCAAGAAATCAAACCATATTATAATATAATATTTTTATCAATAAAATTATCCATAGAGTTACCATCATGTATCAGATATGTTTGTTTTTTCATTTCAACACTTTTTTATATATATAAAAAAGTACTTATTTATTTTTAAAGGTTTTAATATATTAATATAAAAATTAAAAAATTTATAAAAATATTTTTTTAACTTTATAAAAATATTTTTTAAACTGGGATATACTTTTACAGAAACACTGCATTATTAAACTTTCACTTTATATTCAACTTTTCTTTCCTTGCCTTTTCAGTGAATTATCAAGACTGTCTGCCAATAGATTTGCCATGGAAACGGGGTGGATGAAAGCTCAGAGAATCAATAAATCTAAGATTTAAGGCCCCTTAATCATATCAAGCAAGTAATATAAATGGATATTGTTGCCTTTCTCTCTTACTACCACACTCAAATTTCACTCAAATTTAAAGGGTATTTTCTTTTATTTATTTATTATTATTATAGATATCTAGATCAATTTTGCATATTCTTTAATATTTAAACATGACCTAAACTCATCTAACACACGACCCTAGATTGCTTTCTCACTATTGGTTTTCAAATGTTTTTAAGAACATGTCTCCTTTTGGAATCTTGTTTTGAGGCCATAGAGTGTTTTCAAGGTAGGTATGCTGTCTTATTCATTGCAAAAGTAGGGGCATTGTAATTAGCAAGCATGGTAGTCAATTCATCAAACGATAAACATGAATAATTTTTCTTTTCGTTTTTTCAAAATCATATTCGTGATAGATTGAAAAGTTCGACCACAAAAGTTCTAGAAGTGGGGGTTTACTCCTCATATTTCCTTTTTGGCATAAAGTTTTTGAGATGAATCACGGATTATGAGTTCGCATAATTAGTATTAGTATGATTATTATCATATTTTCCAAGCCATATTATTTTTAAAAATAAATTAAAATCATGAATTTAAAATATAACATATATTAAATATTTTTTTTTAAAATATTAATACAGTGATTTATTAAATGATATTTTAAAAAAAAATATTAAGATGATAATATATTGAATTTAGCTAAATCAACTTAGGTTAACTTATTAAATAAGCAACTTGTATAATAAATTCTGTTGAGTTTAATAATTTTTTTTTAGTATTTTATTTAATTATACAATAAAAAAATAAATGAGAAATAATTTTGTAAACCCCCTTAAAGTTGGAAATTTTAGAAAATAAAATAAATATAAAATAAGTAAATGATAATTAGAAAGAGTTTAAATAAGTATTAAGTGGATATAACGATTGTGTAATTTGTAATTTAAAAGTGTATGAATGTAAGCCCCTGGGTAAAAAGCAACCCTCTAAGGTATTGTTCATGCCGAGAGCTTTAAAGAGAAAAGGGAGAAGGGAAAGTGTTTTTCATTCGAAGTTTCTTTTTTCTTTCAAGAATATTTTTCATAAAACAAATTAAAGAGATTTTAAAAGAGGGATATTTATAGAAATTAGTGTTAGAGATTTGCTTGGGTTAGCAAAAGTAAAGAGATTAGTTTATAGAGAGAGAAACAAGTAATCAAGGAGAGGAAAGAAATTGTCACGAGAAATTTCAAAGAAATCTCATATAATTGTTTGAAAAAAAATAGTAGATAAGATGTTTCTCCACTAATTATTTTTTTATTTTAATGTTTTGTAAAAAAATCTTCAATTTATAGAAGAGTTAGGGTTTATGTTGAATTTTAAAGGAAATGTGAAATTGATTTTAATTTGTTAAATTTTACATTAATTAAATAAATTAATAAATTATCATAAAGTAAACATTTTATGTTTATAATTTTTTATTTGTTTTTTTATAAAAAAAAATTATTTTTCATCTTTGTTTAATTTAACTTTTTTAAAAAATTTTATTTTTTGATTAAATTAAATTAATTATTTAAATATATACATGAGATACTCACTTCATAATATTTTATTTGGTTTATTTTCTAAATTATTATTTTTATAAAACTTATGATCTCTTACCGTGTTACTATGCAGTTTTTTAGAACTGTCTCAGTTAGCTATTTTTGTTGATGAGACAATATTCACAGTAGATAAACACTAAGTCCCCATCATATTTCTTTTTTTTTTTCCTTCCAAGTATAATATTAGTAATATATTTTTTATAATTAACTATTTCATTTCTTTTATCACTTCATGTAATGTTGATATATTTTTTTTCATTATATTCATAAATTAAATAAGTTTATTGAACTTTTAATAATTTGGGTCTTAAATTTTTCTTATTGTTTAAAAATGTTGGCATCACCAGATTTTTTATGTAAAAAAAATAATAATTAATCTAGCCTATAGTGTGATGTCACCTATCTAATACACACCAACAAACACAAAAGTGATTAATTTCATGTTCTGATTTATCATTGTTTAATTTCTTTATATTGTTTAAAAAATGAATTTCTAATCATCAATTATTTTAAAATAAGGTGTCATTTTAACTATAATTTGAGGAGAATAAAGAAAACTAAAACTTGAGGAACAAAATGATTCTAAAAAAGAAACATAAGTCATAGGATTGTTTTATTCATAGTTTAAAACTCAGTTTAGTTCAATAAATCATTTAGAATTTGATTGATTCAAAGCTCAAACTCAATTGAATTAGTAATGGATTTATGGATAACCGTGAGGTGTTAACAAATTATTTATAGTCAGAGGAGTTGCTAGATTTATTGGCATCTGCAAGGAGTTACTAGAATAATGGAACATAGGAGTTGTCAGATTTATGGGTAATTGTGAGGTGTTATCAAAGTATTGGTGATTAGTATTTAAAAGTATATTTTTATCAAGGTTTTATATCATCATAGTGCATTTAAAGTATTATTAAATTTCTTAACTTAAACATGTTTTATAATAACAAGTCTAATAATATAAAATATATTTAATTTATGGTAAATGGTCATTTCAAATGCATACATGTTTCACAATTTAAAGGATTGATTGATTGTTTAACTATTGAAAGTTAAAGGACAAAGAAATGGCTAAGGTTAGAAAAGAAATGCTGAATTAATTCAAACTAGAACATTATTCAATCATTGAGTCATATTTGGAGTTGTAGATCTTGAATTTTAGTTTGGTTTATGTGTATAGAAACTTAAGACATAGGCCTAAAACATTCATGAAAAGTCCAAATCTTAGCATAAAAAAAACAGTTTGAATCTGCCTTACAGCCCAGACACTGTTCAAAATTCAATCCATATCTCGAGTTCTAGAAGTCTAAATGAGCTCATTGTTTTTTTGTTGGGAAGTTAAGACAAATGCCTAGAACTTTTATGGAACTACCTGTTTAAATTCTGGTGTTAACAATGTTATTTTGTTCAGATAAGAAGATAATGGTTGTCATCAAATCAAGAGGTGATCACCCATTCAATAATTAGTTATCAAATGAATAGTTCTAAATTTTCGCCTGTTAAAGAAGGTATTTGTCATACATTTAGATATCTTGATTTTTAGATCAAGATTATTTTCTTACTGGCTTTCTTTCTTTGTAGTTTTAATGTTCTGGTTTTATTTCATAATATAGTTTCATTAATATTTTGTTTATACCTTTCATTTTCTTTACTATACTTGTATACGTATGTTCTCATTTAATTTATTTATGTTTCTCTTTTTCATAATGTTTAGGTAAGTTTAATATATCAAGGTAAAAAGGTTTCACTAATGGTGTTAGGATATGTATAATATAAACTCAATATGGACTTTAATGTTTACATGCAAGAAAGTTTGCTATTAATATGTCTTATCATTTGTATCTTATTAATTCTTAATACCTTGTTAAATGGTTAATTTAGATTTATATTATATAACATTTGGTACAATAAATGTTTGATCATTCATAGTCAACTGTATGGTATAACCGACACATGTGCTATAAAAAAAACTTAATTTGTTGTTAACATAAGTTAGCATAATGAATTCCTTATAATATTTAAAAGTATTAGTGTTACTTAAAAAATATAATTAATATGATCATGTCCATATTTATAATGAGCTATTAATGACAAATCATCCAATTTTTGTGTATGGTTTTCAGTTGAGTAATGAAAAGATTTTATATTATATTTATTTGAAATACCATTAGTGCATTATCTAACCTTTAGATTTGTTTTTATCATTATTTAATCCTCACACTAAACTTACATCTTAAATTTCTCTTTAATTTATTATTATTATTATTATTATTATTATTTATAATTTATATAGTTAACATTCCTGTGATTCAATCCTAGTCTTTCCAGATTATTTATTATTTCGACACTCCTACACTTGGGAGAAGACATTAATCTGTTGGTTGTGTTAAGTTTTTGGCGTGGTTGTCGAGGAGAATTCATGTATAAATTATAATATTTATTTTATTTTTTCTTTTTACTTTTCTTGTATCTAACTTTTGTTTTTTTTGTTTTGTTTTCTTCTTCCTTATATTCTCTTCCTACACGTGCATAAGAGTTTGGTCATGTACATTAAGTGATAGACTTTGTGGAGTATCCCTATCTTCTTTAGAAAACATGGCCAAAGAGGATAATCGTTTCATAATGAGAATAGTGAAAATAATTGTGTTAGAAAATTTAGAGACCATATGAATCCCACAAGAATAAGTGCACCCTCATGTATAGTTTTCCCTCCTAAGACATCTCACTATAATTTTAAGCCAAGCATTATTCAATTTTTATCTTTTTTTCATCGTTTAGATATAGAAAATTCATACTTGTATTTGAGAGAATTTAAAGAAGTTTGTAAGATTTATAAGGACTCAAATTGCAGCATGAACACCATCATATTAAAGTTTTTTTTCTTTTTTTTAAAAGATAAAGCTAAAATATGACAATAAAATATGAGGTTAGGATCCATTCGCGTTTGGAAAAAAATGCAACAATAGTTTTTAAAGAAGTTTTTCCCTTCTCATAAAATAAACTTTTTCAAAAAATAAATCAACACATTCACTCAAGAGCCATGAGAAACATTTTACTAGTGTTAGGATAGACACATTCACTCAAGAGCAATGAGAAACATTTTACTAGTGTTAGGATAGGTATAAAGACTTGCTTAATACCTATCCTCATTATGGTTTTGAAATATGGAGATTGGTTTCATATTTCTATCGGTTAACACATAAAGATAGGTTAATTGTGGAATTGATGTGCCATGAAACTTTTGAAGATAAAGACCCTGGTGAAGCAATGAAGTGCTTAGACTTGTTAGCTAAAAATGCTCAAAATTAGGACATTACAGGTACTTATGAGGCATTGGATAAAACTTAACCTCATACATTTAGTAGAGGTATGTACAACCTTAGAGAAATCATGACCTCCAAGCTAAATTTGCATATTTAGCTAGAAAATTCTAGGCATTAGATTTTAAAAAGAGTGGTCAATTAAAATATGTTTAAGACATTATGTGTCAAATATATGAGGTCAGTGAACACTCAACTAATGACTGTCTAACTTCATCTTCTTTCAAAGAATGCCTCTATGAATAAACTCATGTTTTAAACAGTTTTCATAGGCCCAATCATAACTCATATTTGCAAACATACAATTATGGTTGGAGAAATCACTCAAAATTCAGTTGGAAGAGTGATAACAATAATGCATAAACTTCATAGCCATTGTTTTAAGCGCACCATAATTTCTAAAATTCTTATGGATATGCACCTTTTTATGCCCCATCTCTTAAAAGAAATCTTAAGGAAACATTACATGTATTTATTGAAAAGCAAGAGACAATTAACACTCAAAATGCTCAAACCAATGTAGATCTAAAAGATGTTCTTACAAAATTCACATCTACTTTTGGTTTTTAAGAGAAAGGTAAATTTCCATCTCAACTTCAGAAAAATCCTAAAGGACAATATAATTCAAGTTTAAGTAGCTCTAGAAGCCAACACATGGATCAAGTCAAATCAATCACTACTCTACGCATTAATAAGGTTATTGAAAAACCCATTTTTGAATCTTGTGAGAAAAAAGATGAGTTAATCTCTTAGGGTAAGAAAGGTCTTTAAAATGAACATTGCAAATAAAAGACTGATTTCTCACTGGTACTTCATTTTCTTATGTCATGACCAAATAAAGAAAAGTCAATCACAGTTATAAAATCTTTAAAACTTTCAAACAAGAAGAGTTATAAAATCTTTAAAACTTTTAAGCAAGAAGAAATCGAATACAAAAAAGGCATAAAAAAATATTATCACGGATCATTTGTCAAAATTAACAATAGATTCAACATCTGATATCATACCAATTGATAATTACTTTTCTGATGAATCTTCACTTTCTATTGCTTCAATACCTTGATCTGCTAATATTAACAATTTTTTTACTTTAGGATTTTTGCCAGCTCATTTGGATAACCAAGACAAAAGAAAATTTTTGAGCGATGTGAAGAACTTTTCTTAGGATGACCCTTACTTATTCAAATACCATTCTCATCAAATATATCAAATATGCATTATTGATATTGAGGCAAGTAGTGCCATTAAATTTTATCATTCCAAGTCATGTGAGGGTCATTTCTTTTCAACAAAGATGATTGCAAAAATTTTGTTAGCCTACCATGTTCAAGGACACACATGCGTCCTGCAAAACCTATGAAAATTGTTAAAAGTTAGGATTTATTTTAAGACATAAAGAGTCTTTAGATAATCTTCAATTGACTCTTGAGAAATACCTTTATGGATATATGCATCATGCAATTCATGATTTTTGACCTCATTTTCATAAAGAATATGTTTGATATAGTCTTGGAAATCTGACTAAAAAGGACCATGTTTGTCAGTTTTTAAGAAAATTAAACGGGAAGCATATTTTTGACCCATTGATTAGTACTTAAAAGTGCATAAAGCATATTTTTGACCCATATAAGGCATTTAAATCGTTCTTGGAGGTAAAATCAAAGGTAGATGTGAGCCACAATCACAACTACTTGCACATACACATGTTCTAAAAAAAAAAAGAGTGTGAGACTCTAGCTAGCCTCGAAAAAAAAAAGAGTGTGAGACTCTAGCTAGCCTATATAAAAGTGGTATGATTGTATTTTTAAATTCTCATCTATAAAATCTTCTCTTCCTTCCTTTCTTTTATACTCAACCTATACATTGAACAAATATAGAAGTGTGTATAAATGACAGGTTCTTTAAGTCATTAAATTAGAAATATTTGTGTTTTTGGTGGATTTAGTCCTGGAAAAGAAAAAAAAATTAGAATCAACAAATCATCTTGGTTGGGTACTAGCTGAGAGAAAGATTCATTTAGTATATAGGGGAGACAACCTTAGGTTAATGGGGAATGTGTCAACAATTGTATTTTTAGGAGGCAGACAAGTTTTGGGTATAATTCCAAAAGCTTTAGCCAAAGTGGACATCATAAAAAAAAATAGTTGGAGAGGAACTACAAGTCTCCATAATGTCTAAATGAATAAATACAATGTTTAATCATGTTGAAGCCTTCATTACCTTACCAGGTGGTTTGAGCATATTAGAAGAGATATTTCATATTTTCTCTTTGGTCCAATTGAACATTCACTAGAAATTTATAAGTTTGCTCAATATTAATTGTTTTTATGATAAATTATTGTCTTTTCGTAATCATGTTGCGGAACAAAATTTTCTAACATCTTCAGCTCGACAAATCATAATCTCTGCTGCTAATACTGAACAACTAATTAAACAATTACAATCTTTCATCCTTGTAATTGATTCCTCCATGAGTTAAATAGACTGGTCAAACAAGGAGAACCGTAAAAAGTCGAGATTGGATTTGAACCTTAGTTTGTAAAAACTTATGTCTTTTGGTTTTATTAATAACATTATATTTTTCTGTTTTATTATCTCTTATAATTGTTTAAGTGTGTTTTAGGTTTGTCAATAGTTGCTGCTTCAAGTGATGTCTTATATACTTTACCTTTCTACTTTAGAAGAATGAGGATAATGTCTCATTTTCTTTAGGGGGGAGGGTAGTAGTCGTCAGTTAAAAAAAAAACTAACTTTTTGGTGTTATTAAAACCATTTGACAATTGTTATTGTCAGGATAACAGAGTAAGGAGAAATTTTATTGACTCTTGAGATGCATCTTAGTGAATACTTTTCAATGGTTATTTACAACCATAACAAGGTCTATCATAACACTTCATAAAATATTTAGGTTTACAAACTCTCGCATTGTTTTCACTTGATTCTGCTCATAATCTCATTTAATAAGTATTGATAAACCTTTATTTTCATACACACACTTTAACATATGATTATGGGTTGCACATTAGATTATTATATTATTTATATTCTTTTGTTAAAGGTAACAACTAAGAAAGAGAGATAAGATATAAGTTGAAAAAAAATGCTAATAAATATAATAAAATAAATAAATAAAAATATAGATAAGTTTGGTTTTTTATAGTCTCCTTAACCTAAACAATTAAGTCCGAAGGGGTGTTTTAACACTAAGACCCTAAAATGAATTGACTTAAGACTTGTTGGCCTAGTACTTGCTACATAGGTTGAGGAGAAAATTTAAGGGAATCAAACATTATACTATCTATATTTTAGTATCCATAAGATGAGTTACTATGCTCATAATGGTGTCTCAACATCTAATGCCTTAAGACTAATTAGTTTGAGAGTCATTAGCCTAAAACTTGTTACATGGGTTAAAGATTTATTGTGTTTTAAGTTGGTCTATATATATATATATAGTAATAATAATAATAATAATAATAATAATAATAATCTCAACCTAAGGAGTTAACTTTAAATATTAAAATAAAAATTTTGTTTTCTTCCAAATAAAGTCCCATAACTATATATTGATATATTGAGCACAAAAAAATATTTATTAATATCTCAATTAAGAAGTATGAAGCATACATATAAATTTAATGAGAGTTTATTTATTTAGATAAGTTAATGAAAGTTGAATGATGAATGCTTTATTTTTTAGATTTTGTATATTGTTTTTCTACCTTAAATCTTTAATTACTAGAGACTAGTAATAAGATGGTTGGGAGGTGTATTTAGCACTTAAAAATACATTTTTATCAAATTTTTATATCATTATATTGTACTTAAAGTATCATTAAATTTTCTAACTTAAGCATTTCATGTCTGATGATATAAAATACCTTTAATTTATGGTAAATGCTCATTTCAAATGTAGGTATATTCATAATTCAAAAGATTGATTGATTTGTTTAACTATTATAATAAAATAATAAAGAAATGGCTAAATTTTGAAAAGAGATGCTGATTTAATTCAAATCGGAACACCATTCAGTCATTGGATCATATCTAGAGTGGTAGATCTCGGATTTCAGTTTGGTTTATATGGATATAAAGCGAAGATATAGGACTAAAACATTTATAAAGAGTCCAAGACTCAATTCTGCCATTTGAAAGTCTAAATCTTATCATCAAAAGAAAAATCTGAATCTGCCCTACAGCTAAAACATTGTTCAGTATTCAGCTAATATCTTAAATTCTAGAAGTCCAAATAAGCTTCTTGTTTTTTGTTGAAAAGTTGAGACAAATATCTAGAACTTTCATGCCGACTATCTGTTTAAATTCTGATGTTACCAATAATATTTTGTTCAAATAAAAAGATAAGAGTTGTCAAAAGGTCAAGAGGTGGCCACCCACTTAATAATTAGTCATCAAATCAATAGTTCTAAATTTTAGCTTATAAAAAAAGGTGCTTGCCATATACTTAGACATCTTCAGTTTCAAATCAAGATCATTTACTTACTTGCTCTTTTTTCTTTATAGTTTTAATGTTTTAATTTTATTTCATGTTATAGTTTCATTAATATCTTGTTATGCTTTTCATTTTCTTTACTATATTTGTATAATTATATTCTCATCTTATTTATTTATGTTTCTCTTCTTCATAATATTTTGGTAAGTTTAATATGTCAAGGTGAAAAGGTTTCACTAATGGTTTTAGGATATGTATAATGTAAACTCAATATGAACTTTAATGCTTACATGCAAGAAAGTTTGTTATTAACATGTTTTATCATTTTTATTTTATTAATTCTTAATACCTTACTTGTTAAATGGTTAATCTAGATTTATGTTGTATAACTCGTGGTATAATATATGCTTGATCCTTCATAGTCAATATAGTATAATCAACACATGTGCTATGAAAAAAACTTGATTTGTTATTAACATAAGTTAACATCATGAATCCCTAACAAAATTTAAAAGTATTGGTGTTACTTAAATAAGATAATTAATATGATCATGTTAATAATTTATAATGAGTTATTAATGACAAATTATCTAATTATAATCTTATTTGTGTGTGGTTTCCAATTAAGTATTAAAAGATTTTATATTATACTTATTTGAAATACCTTCAATGGATCATCTAACTTGGACATTTGTTTTTATCATTATTTAATCCTCATATTAATTTTATATCTTAAAGTCCTCTTTAACTTATTATTATTATTATTATTATTATTATTATTATTATTTGTAATTTATATAATTAACTTCTCTATGTTTCGACACCGATCTTGCTAAGTTATTTATTACTTCGACATTCCAGCACTTTGAAGAAGACATTAATTTTTAAGCTGTGTTAATTGGCTATTAGATAAATTGCTGGAATTATTGGTAACGAAAAGGGGTTATTGAATTAATTACCATCAAATTGATTGCTAAAATTATTATCATAACTCAATTCTTGGTTTTTCCTCAAAATTCACTCTTTTTTTTAAAAATAAAAATAAAAATAAAAATAATAAAATTATTGTTAACAACATGGAGAAAACATGTTGGGAAATGTAGCTGCAATTTTGAAGGAAATCCAAGGCCCAATTGTACCATATTATGCTAAAAATAAAGAAAAATGCAAATTCAAGGTCAAATAAAATGATTATTGATAAATTTGCATAAAAAATTAAATCAAATGACATTATTAAATTTTTTAATAGGCCAATTTACTTTAATCATGGGCCAAATTGAATTTTAATTATGCTTAGAAATTATTTTAGATCCATATTTAATTAAGTGCAAGAACTTAGTTATACTTTAAATAGGTCAAATTAATTTCATTAGGGTCTTAATTGGTGAAAAATTAAGTTTGAAAGCCCCATTTGAGCTTAACTGAGAAGATTGAAATTTTAAAAGAAAAAATTTATTTTTTACCAAGTTAATTAATTGAAAAAATTATTTTTTACCAAGTTAATTAATTGAATTAAGGGGCTAAATTAAAGGAAAATTGAAGCCTTATGGTTAATTAGGGGTTAAATTGATAAAATTCATAGCCAAGGACCAAAATGCAAAAGATGCCAAACCATAGGGTCTTAATTGACAAAAACTGGGGGTGAAATTGAAGAAATTGAAAGTTTAATGGCTAATTAAGGGTTAAATTGCATAAATCCAAGACGAGGAACTGAATCGCAATAGACGTGTAACTTCAAGGTTCAATTTGAAGTTCATCAAGGGTTTAATTGTATTTAATAAAAAGTTTAGGTTTATTAGACGTATAATTGCACAACAGTGTACGCTGGAGGACTGAATTGAAGATCGGTAAAAAATCCCTAATTCAACCCAAAACAACGTCGTTTTAAAAAAGACCGGACGATGCGTCGGGTGGTCATTGTTCATTATCATTTTGGATTTTCCCGACCGGACAATGCGTCAGGTGATCATTGTTCATTATCATTTTGGATTTTCCCTGAAAATACTGCCTGAGTGGTTACTTCATGTGCATTTAAGGCCTCATATGTCCACCACAATTGACAACATATGAACCAAAATAGTCACATGACATCTATCTATCCTCGAGTATGGTCAGGTCAGGCATATTATCATTAAAATGAAGCCGACACAAGTTTAAAGTAGCCAATTAAGGCAGCTTTGAATTGTCATATTTGACAATTTATGGTGCCTACTTTGAACTAATAGTTGGGATGCTTACCAATCAAATTAAGCGTTGTAATTTTTTCCCTATGAAGTCAATATTATCCTCTTCCACTCCTTAAAAATAGGGGTGGATTTTATGGCCTGATTAGAGAGAAAATCAAGTCTAAATTAGGCAAAAAACCAACCTTCATCCCTAGAACTTTTCCTTTCTTGCCACCTGTTTCTTCACTCTTTCTCTCCCTCTTTTCGCTGTCCTAGCCACCACCATAATCACCATTAGCTTTTCAGCCACTAACTCCACCATAGGAAGCCAACACAATTACTAGCCGCCCACCAAGAGCCATCGTCGCTCTTTCTTTCCTCTTTGAAACCCTTTTTTTTTTCTTTCTCTCTTTGTCATTGGCATTCACCGTTGCAACCGCCAGCGAAGACACCATCCTCTGCATTAGCTTGACCATAGACCTTCACCACCTTAGATGGTTCTCTATCCCTGCCCTGTATCAACCTTCCCTATAATTCTTATTGCGATCGCTGCATACATAATTCATTCTGCATCTAGCGATCAAAATAATTAAATCCCTATTTTGAGTCGGACCAGTTCTGGCCCAGATTTAATGTCTGGGCCAGGTCTGACCCAACCTCAAAAATTAAAAAAAAATATGTTGGGCTGAGATTGGCTCGTCCTTTTCTGTGGCTGAGTGACACGACTAAAAGATTGATGTCTTCTTCCAGGTATAAAAGTTTCGAAGTAATAAATAACCCGGTAAGACTAGGGTCGAACCACAAGGAGGTTAATTGTAT
>NW_011499883.1:1293854-1303144 GCF_000495115.2 Populus euphratica
ATATGTTATTATAAAACATGCTTTAGTTAAGGAGTTATTGATACTTCAAATGCAAAATAATGATATAAATACACTTTTAAGTACTAATCACTGAGCTTGGACTAGTTAGCTGGTCCGACCCAGCCCATATTTATTTATTTATAATAATATATATTATAATATTTAAAAAAACAAAAAATCCAAAAAATTTCAAAAAAAATTATTTTCTCAAATGTTTTTTTATCAATTTTGCATAATATTAGGTATTATTTTATCAAATGTTTTTTTTTATCAATTTTGCATAATATTAGGTTTTATATTTACATTGTAAAATACAAATTTGTTATTAAAATAGCTAATTTTCTATAAAATATTTCAAAAAATATTCAAAATATTTATAAAAAAAATCTCAAAAACTTTTAAATTAATTTCCCTTAAAAAAAACATTTTATTTTCATGCATATGATTAAAAACTAAAAAAATTTCAAGCATATTTTCATTAAAATATTGCATCTTTGTCACATTTTAAAAATAAAGAAAAGGATATCATATCCGGTTTATGATCATCCATTAGAGCTTGACCAAAATAATAAAAACCTTTTTTCAATTTATTTTTTTGTTCAAATGTAGACTTTAATATTTGTGAGGTGTAAAATTACATGATAAGGTACACTTTTAGGTATTATTTATACAAGGTATAAATTAATGCGATGATTAAATTCAAACTTTAGAACGGTTATGATTTTACCCAATAAGATCGAGACTTTCTTATAGAAAAATATCTATGTTGAACCATAGAAAAGACCAATAAGTAGAAACCGAACTTAGAAAAAAAAATCAAACAATAATGTAGCTTACCTTAAGGAGAGTGCATTGGGGGTGATGCGTCTTATCCTTATATAACTAATCTCTTATTTAAACTCTCGTAGACCATAGGTTCCTACTGACCGTAATACTAGGTGGTGAATCTTGAATATTAATCATATTTTTGCAATTATGACTCTTGAATATTAATCATATTTTTGCAATTAAATCTAAATTTTTTTCCAACACACCACATCTCATCAAGAGGTATGATAAAAGCCTTTGTCGTCACTAGATAATGTCGCGGTGCGAACCCTCAACAATGACTATGAAGAGTTACCAAAATATTGATAATAAGAGGAATTTCTAGATTTGTAGGTAACTATGAGGAGTTATCAAATTAATGACAGTCAATTAAATTGCCGGAACTATTGGTAACCATGAAGGGTTACTAGATTATTATCAATCATATTGCTTGCTAGATTGATGTGTAATCAAGAGGGGTTATCAGAGTAGTGGTGTATGTTGAATTGCTAGAAGAATTATTGGTAATTATGAGAATTAATGATGTCACACTTTGAATACTTTGGAAAGGAATCAAATAATTTGTACTTAATATTGTAATTCAATAATAAATAACAAATATTGAATATTGTAATTTAATTTGATGCATTAAATATTTAATTACAAGTCCCTTACCTTTAGGGAAAAAAAACCTAACATAAAGAAAGAAAAATATAAAAAATAATTTCCAAAAAAATAATTTTAAATGATAAAATTAAAAAAAATCTTAAATAAATGATGAAATTAAAAAAAATCTTAAAAAAAGATAGGGTTGTTGAATGATAAAATTAAAAAAAAAAACACAAAACACTATTTATGAGTGTGGCTTTAATAATTTTGACACACCCTTTAGTGTTAATTGAAAAAAATTACAAAATCCCTTTTTCAATAAATTTAATGTTAAAGACTGCAATCAAAAGGAAAAAAAGAAGACTGATATATAACCTAATAGAAAGAAAGATAAAATTACAAGGCATAATTCTCAAGCAACAAATATTGAAGGATAAAATTAAAAAAAATAATTAAAAAAAGATTGAATTGTTGAAAGATGAAATTAAAGATTAAAAACTAAAAAAAAAATACAATTTCAGTTAAGAATATTTTGTCGGTAAAACTACAATAATTTAGCAGTTTAAAATACTATATTTGTGGATACTTATTGTATGCAAGCTTATGTTATTTATATGTTAATTTTAAATGATTATGCATGCTTTTATATGTCAAGAAGACATGCTTTTATTCAATTTTAAATGCTGTTATAATGTTTCAAAGTATATGTTAGATCAACACATTTGAAAATATTGAGTGAAATGGTTGGGATTTATTAGCTCTGAATGATGTTAATGAGTTGTTTGATTGTTATAGTTGAAAATATTAAGAGAAATGACTTAAATAAAATGTTAGATTCTGTTTCAGAATATTGATACTTGTCACTGTAAATGATTTTGATAAGTTGTTTAATCACAATGGTTAAAAACATTAGGAGAAATGATTGAAATTAAAAAGGAAATGTTTACAAATTGCTTGTGATAGTGTGTAGACTCTAGGCTAAAAAAATAAATAAAATTAACTTGAAATAAAATGGATTAAATTATTATTTAAGGAATTTTTAATATAAAAAATAGGGATGGTGTATTAAAAATAAAATAAAAAAAGAAATAAAAATGACAAGACACTTGATAAATGGAAAGAAAAAATTAATTAAAAACCTAAAGGACAATTAGTAGTAATTGCAACTTAAATGGCCATGGAAAAGATAATAAAAAGGGCTTTCTTTTTTTCTCTCTTTGGACTCAACAAAGAAAGGGGAAGAGAAAATAGCCTTAATTTCCACTAAAATTTAGGAAAAGAAAACCATGAAAAATCAAAGATTTAAGGGGAGATTGAGGAAAATTGTTTCACACTGCATCTTAAATGTATAATCAAAAGAGAAAAGATAAGAAAACCAAAGGGAAAGGTTGCATAAGTTACATAGTAGGAAGGAATTTTGACTGATTGCGATTTGAAGACTAGAATAATATAGGATAAGAAGTTTTAGACCTATTCTAGCAATTTCATGCAATTCAAATAATATTTGAAGTAAAAATCATGGATTTTAGGTTAGGTTTTATAGAAAAATTTAGGGAAAATAAAATTAACTATAAATTAATCAAATTGAGTTAGATTAAGCTGTGTTGGGTGTTAAACTTAATGGAATTGATGAAGAAAAAAACATAGGGTCCTTAAAAACCCAAGTAGTCAACTAGAAAGGGATTTAGGTTCTTAATGTATAATAGCATGTTATTGAGTGAAATTGTTATGAATTAATGTATTTCTATGTAGGGAAATGATTTCTCAAAGAATTGAATTATAGTTTGAATTTCGATTGAAATGCTTGTTGTAAAAGATAAAGAGTGAAAGGAACTTGGTTTTCTTAGAAATTCTCGTTTGATTTCTTGGTTGTGGGAGGTAACAAACTTATTTAATTAAGTTGTTCTAAATTTTTGTATATCTTAATGATTAAGTTGCCAGAGTCTTATGAAAAAATAGGTTTATGAGATTAGATGTTGAAATGTATGTTTTGATGGTTACATGATGCTAATTGGGATATGTGATGATTGAATAAAGGTTTAATAAAGGTTGTTATAATTGTAAAGGATAGATTTGATTAGGTTGATGAGTGAAAGAATCATATTGAGAATAATATAAAATGAATTAAGTGGTTATGATTGTTATAAATGATGGAAAGTTGCATGGAAACATTTAGTTATTTGTTAAACCTAGAAACACAAAAACAAGATAACTTTATCCCTTGATGTTTAGCTGAAAATAGGACTTGAAGATGATAAAATTTAAAATAAGTTCCTTCATAAAAGTTGTAGGTATGTTTGTTAGTTTTTAAACTTATCTGCCTAATTTAAATTGGAGTTATAAAACTCCAATTATGAAATACAAATAAAAGAAAGGTGTAACCCAACATTTATAAGAAGTTTCTATATGCTAGTGTAATTTGTGAGTTTAGGTGTCTAGATGGCAAAACTGGGTTTAGTGTTCTTGTCAGAATTTTATAAATATGTTTTATCTTTCCAAAAAAAATAAACCATGCATAAAATAGATTTCTACAATTACAATTATGATTAAAATATAAAACAATGTTAAGAGTTGATTATGATGAATCGTCTAAAATTTGTTAGTTTAAATTATTAGATAAATGTTTAGAAGAAATTTGTTAGTTTAAATTGTTAGATAAATGTTTAGAAATGACAATTTATTCAGAAATGAATATAATAAGAAATTTTGATATACCTATTGATACAGGAGAGGCTCTAGGAGCTATGCAACAACAAAAAGATACTCTGAAATCTTCGATTGTAGGTAGGTGTCTATCGCTTTAGTATTTTTTTTAGATTGTTGTTATAATGTTTTTGATATGTTATGCTATTTTATATATTTAATTTAAAAAGTATATATAGAGAAAGAAAGTACTTTTCTACTGATAAGATTGATGCTTGTAAGGGGCAATGAAACTGGATCATGGTGATGGGTTTGATGCTTAATAAACGGGCAGAAGAAATTAGTTCTTGATAATGAGAATAAGGTTCGGTAATGGACATAAGGATCTTTTATTAATAGACAAGGGATCAATTAAGTATTGTAACAATGCTTAGGGATCTTTTGTTAATTTTTTAAAGGATATATTAGATATCTATCATCTAGGGATCTTTTGTTAATTTTTTAAAGGATTGTAATAATTATCCTTTTGTAACTCAATATCAATTTTCCTTAAATGATGTAAATATAACTCTAACTTATTTATGGTAGTAATAATGATGTATTATGCCCTTTTGTCATTATTTAGACTAATAGTATCATATAACTTATATTTATAGATATTTGAATTGAATCTTTAACATCATAATTAAATGATTGAAGTGATATTAAAATGAACTGTAATGATTGTGATGGCATGTGTTGCGAAATGGTGAGTCCAGGATGGTTGAATAAAGATTGAGTTGCATGTGTGATGAGTATATTGAAGTGTTACGGGTATTTTATCGATAACTTGAAATCTTCTAGTATAAGGGAAAATCTGTTAAAATTTTGATAAAATTCTTATAGAACTAAGTTTATATAAAAAAAACAATTCAAAAAAAAAATAGAAATTTTTTATAGGAAATCAATTAAAAAAAAATAGAAATTTTTTATAGGAAATAAAGTTGAAAATATATGAAATTGTTAATGTTGTTACATGGTAACCGAAAAAAGTTTGAGAATTATTTGTGGTAGTAGTTGGAAAAGTTTTGGGAATGACTAAAATTTGTTGGTGAAAAAGATTGAAAAGGTTAGGGAATGATTATAATTTTTTTATAACAATTAATGGAAATGAAAGAATGTCTATTGGTTATGGAAATATGATGCTTGTTGTTGTTAGTAAAAATGTGGGGAGTTGGAGTGATAATTTTTATTATATTTTTGTTTTAGGGTCTTTATAGTTATTTTTAAGAAATAATAGGAATCTTGTAAATATTTAAACAAATTTTGTTGAATTTTTTAAAAGGATGTAAAGTATTCTCCAAATTATAAATTATAGGAGGCAAAATATAATTTTTCAAACTATAAAGGCAAAGTATAATTCACACCAAATCATGGGATGAAAAGCCTACATGCATGTGCTTTTCCTTTCATGGGTCATGGATCTACGGTGTTGGGTTTTTTTTTGCTATTTTTGTTTTTTAGTATATTTAGGTTAACTATAGATTAATGAAAAAAAATATTAAATTTGATAAAATTTATATGATGGATCATGAATTCGACAGGTTAAGCTATAATATTTGATCTATTTTCTTAATGCAATTTTTGTCCCTTAGTTTAAAAGAAAAATAATGCAATTATTATTTTGTTATTGGTGATTTATTTTTTTATTTAACATAAAAAAAAAATACAATTTGACCATTTGTTTTCAATCATTTGCTTTTGTTATCTTAGTTCCAACACACTTGTCATAATTTTTTTTATATAATATTTCATACGAAAAATTCTCATGTATTTTATTGTCATATAAATATATCTAATAAAAAATAATTTATGGGATAAATTTTTTATTGAATTCGATATTATGCATGACTTGCATTACGAGATTGGTTAATTGGTTAATTTATTTAAAAACACATGTCTTTTTTTAAAGAATTTTGTTTTTTTATTAATTTTATCATTTAATATTGAGTTAATTGAAGATTTTGATTTTTAATTTATTTTTTTTAATATTATCTCTACAAATCTTGTATGTCAACCTAAATTGACTTAAATATATCTAATATGTTTCTATCTTTATATTAAAAAAATTCAATGTGCAAATGATTTTAAATTAATAGTTAATGATGCCTAAATGTTTTTTGGTGTTTGAAAAAAAAACTTGCTTCGATCTTAGGCACAACACATAACACGGCCAATAAGCTAGTCTCATGTGATACATGCATGCCCATGCAAGTCATGTGACCCCAATTCAGAACTAATAAGGCATCAAGACTGGTGTGCTTTAATTTTTTCACTTAATTTTCTAATGAATTAATATTTGAGAGTGGGTAAGTTTTTCTGGGGGCAAAAGAAAGAGCAAGATAAAAAAAGAAAAAGAAAAAGAAAAACTCAAAGAGAGTGGCAGCTATATTTGTTCACAGAAGCAAGTTCAATCCAGACGGTGGGGAGATACAAAACCCAAATAGCTGCTTCCTACTTTTAGTTCCAAACTTTGCTAATTTATCTTTGGCACCTTTGCTAAAACTGGTGAGAGTGGAGAAGTCCTATCAGAACCCTCAAACACCATAGATCCTAACTAGAAACCCAAACAAAAAAAACTCTTCGGCTAAAACCCAACGATAAAACCGATTGGGTGGTGGCCCAACTGGTACGAGGTTCAAGGTTGAGCTTCCTTTCATCTTCTTATAGGATTAAAAAACAACCCATATGGCATAGAAAAAAGGGAATTGGAATCCACTATTATGCAGTTAAAGGCTGGAATCAATTTCTAAGCTAGTGCACATATAGAATCCGCATACAGAGAATTTAAACGGAGATTCTGACAAAGTGGAGATGCTGAATTCGATTTCCAATTAGAGGCTGGAATCCAAATTTTTAGGCAATGTTTACTGACAGAGGCGTGAGCCCACACATGCAGGCTGTCGAACAGGCGCAGACTTTTAGCAGAGTAAAAATTGCCATATTACTTTTATCTGCTTATGGCCCAATACACAAATGCAGATCGGCCCATAAAAGGAACATCGGGAAACACAAAACAGATATCACCGAAAGCGCACAATAGCAGGAACGGAAAGCCCTCTTTTTTTCTTAGCGACGGTGGCCCTGATTTAGAGGCTTCTTTTACTCTCCACCACCACCTCCACCACAATCAACCGCTTTTTTCTTCTTCTTCTTCGCTCGTCACAAATTCTCCCTCGCTCTTTCCAAATCAAAACTACTGTGCAGAAACTGCTACTATATGCAGCAAAAATAAAATGCGAAGGTCAGTTCTCTAAACTAAAGTTATATCAGTTTCATTTTTCTATATATCCCCTTTTTATTCGCCCTTTCTCTAGGAAACTGGAGAAGATGAACTAAAATCTCCGATAAAAGTTGAGTTTAGAGAGAAGATAAAACCTGTTTAGGTGTTCCATGCTTTTGTTTTGTTTGAGCTTTAAAAGGAATGTTGCGTAGAAATGTCGCCCGAGTGAAGAAGAAGCTCTTTGATAGATTTCTCTCTCTCTCTCTCTCTCATAAAAAAACAAAGAGAAAGAGAAAGAGAAGAAGAATTAGAATTATATATATATAAATTGGAGCCCTGCAATCTACATGTAATTTAGTTTATGGCAAGTAAATTATGCATTAAAAAGAAAAAGAGAGAGAGAGCAGGGAATATGTTTTTAAGGTCATATCAGCTTAGTGCTAAATGATTGCCAGGGAATGAGAGAAGAGGTTTTGGACCATGGAGGCTAGAATTTATTATATTCAACAATTTATCACTTATCCTGTTAATTGATGCTAGCTAGGTTTGCACAACTTTGATAATTGGAAAAAAAAGAAGAAGATGCACGTGTTTGATGCAAAGTGTTGCAAGTGCACTGCTAAGTTTTCTTTTACTGACTCATGTCGTTTACGCGGAAATGCAAATGTTGCCATTCGATGCGAGGGAGAGAGTTCAAAGCTTCCAGATAACCATTTCTTTCTTATAGTGGTGAACTTGCTTAATAGCGGTCTATTAGTGAACAATTAGTGCAACTGAAGGGACGATGACAGACTTGAGTTCTTAAGAAGATTTGCTTGAATCTACTCATGTGAAGACGAAGTAAAAATCTGGTGCAACTATTATTCCTTATTTGTCTAGTCATATATAGCTCACTGCCTTGCTTTGTCCATGCGTGTTTATATAGACTATTTTTTTGAGATCTGATCCCCTCTCTCCCTCAAAGAAATTTGCCGATGTTTAATGTATGCTGCAAGTGTATGGAAAAAAGATAGGAGAACAACATCCATGCTATTTGTAGTGACTTCTACTTGTTCTTTTCACAGTAGTTTTGAGGGAAGACCCTTCAAATACAAAGTTGGATTTTGAATTCTAGAGAGCTGATATATTTTACTTAAAGCCTATGTCCAAGGCTGAGCACATGGGTGTTTCTCCATCAAAAGTTTCTCATGCTAAAAGTTATTCATGCCCTGCACAAACTACACTGGAAAATACGCATGAACCCAGTGCTGAATACAAGTTTGGTGGATATCCAGAAGAGAGACATAAGCTTGAGTGTGAAATCATACAAACTGAAGCTGGAGATAGCAGTGCTGCAGTTCTCCAATCTTGTTCTGGTGAAGTTGTGCAACCATCTACTGACGATTTAACAAAAAGTTTGCTTATTGATTTGGACCCACCTCCTGACAATGCAAGGAGTGATCCGTTTGATAATAGTCCAAGACCTATATCAACCGCTATGGATCAGAAACTCGAGCCAAGTGCTACAAGTGTGAATACTGCTTGTGTGCGTAGTGAATCATCAAAAGCAATTGATTCTAGTATTCTACTGGATGAACCTAGGAATAGCAACACAGAATTGTCAAGCTGCATTGCAAATGAAACCTCACAAGCATCACTTGAAGATCTAGCCAATGATTCTCGTGCTGAAGATGCAGGACTGTCACTTATAGAGGCAAGCAATAGTGACCTGATTGATGAAGGTTCATACTCTCAACAAACTACATCTGGACAGACACGTGAGTTTCCTTCTGACAGAGCTTGTTGTAAACCATTGGAAGAAAGACAGAGGCCCGGCTCTGAACTTGCAGAAAATGAATCAATGGAAATTGGCACTGGATTATCCAGTGGTAGTGCTATTGAGAATTTGGAGCCGCTTACTGAACTTGTGACCACGAGTTGTCCTATCAAACATATAGGCATGCCTCCTGGTGATGACATCAGCATTCCT
>NW_011499883.1:1303188-1330060 GCF_000495115.2 Populus euphratica
GCAAATGAACAAATAAGACCTACTCATGATAATGAGTCCAAATACCCTGATTGTGAACATTTGGAAAAACTATCTGGAATTGTGATTGGCATTACTAGTCAAGGTGTACCCGGTGTTGAGAGAACTTCAAAATTGTCTGGGAAGAAATATATAAGTTCTTCGAGAAAAAGTGATAGAAAAATTGTCAGGGAAGAAATATATAAGTTCTTCGAGAAAAAGTGATAGAGTTCTCCGGTCAAAATCACAAGAGAAACCTAAAGCTCCCGAGTCGAGTAATAATTCAACTAATGTTAATTCCACTGGTGAGGAAAAAGGGAAAAGGAGGAAAAAGAGAAGAGGGAAAAGTATAGTGGTTGATGAATATTCCAGAATCAGGGCACGTCTTAGGTACTTGTTGAATCGGATGAGCTATGAGCAAAGCTTGATCACTGCTTATTCTGGGGAAGGCTGGAAAGGACTTAGGTATGTACTATTCACTTTTCTATAGCCTTTTCTTGTGTTTTGTTTTCGGTTAATTTTGTCATCACGTAATGTTTTTGTTTTGATTTTAGTACTAAATTTTACAATATAGAAAGTTAAATCCAAATTTAAGTGCTGGCTATCTACCGTAGATTTATTGTTTTTGGAAATTGAATACAAGTTAATCTGCGAAGCCAATTTCAGAACAAAAAAATAGATCAGGGATTTTTTTTTTAGATAAACTTGCATGGTGTTCAAAAGTTATTCACATTGGATAATATATGTGATGCTTGGCCTTTGAACCGGATGATCATCATTATTAATTGATTCCATAACAAGAAGTGCTTAATAAATGAGCAGTGGGATTTTTAAAGGATGCTGATTTAATTTTTTTGAAACAAGGAATTGAAGATGATATTAGTTCAACGCTTAGTGTTATTGCCAAGTAATATCCCTCTTCTCTAGTGCATCTTTCTCTGTGGGCTCACAGTTTCTCATTCCAGCCAAATGTTTTTTTCTCCAAAAAATTTTCATTGCCTATATTATGGTGTACATGACTAAATATATCAATATCTTCATCAAGGAGGCTAATTTGAGGGATCTAAGGTATTGAATTTATATGTAAGATTATGAGAAATAGAAGAAAACCTTTTTGTTTATAAATGAAATCCAGTTTGACCTGCCCTTTAAAATGATGCAATCCCGTGCTGTTTCTTTACATTATATGTGTATTGATCTGTTCTCCACTGGAGAGCTTATCTGTAATTGTTTCTTTTTGTTTATATGTGTATTGGGCCACCGTGCTGTAATTTTTTTCTCCTTCTCATTCTTCAAACAGCAAGCTTTTATCCATGCTAGAACCAGATTCTCACCAAGAAAAGTCTGCACCTTTTTCTGGAAAAAGAAATATAGAAAGATTGGACTACAAGAAGCTCTATGATGTGAGTGCCTCTGATCTTATAGCATATGAAACAGGATTCCTGTTATGTGGTCTTGATGTTTTTCTAAGTTGTTGCTTAATGCACTATTATTTCAAGCATGATCATATAATTAGAGTTAATCCTGGTCTTTTGTTTCAAATAGGTGTTTTGCCTGCTTCTTGTTGAGAAGCGAAGACATTGTGATTCTTGCCATATAAATAAAACTATTTTTAACCTGACTAGTGTCTGTTCCACTCCTTTTCAGAGAAGAGCATCAAATATAGGGAAGGAATTATTGATAGATGTCATGCACTATAATACTCATGGAATTACGATAATTATAAAAGCAGAATTTTCCATTCTTTGTAACATGTTAATGCCATATATGGATGACTCTTGGAAGCAAATATAATGGTAATGCTTCCATATGAATGTATGTAGTGCCCACACATTTGTGTACAAAATAGTTTGTGCCACATCATAGATAACGCTACATATATCAAAATCTTTAGTAATTTTTTCTTTTCATAAACAATAATATAAAGCTTCTCAGGCAAAAACTTTCTCGGAATTATTTCACATTAAATTTTGTCCACCTTCTGTCCCCATAGAGGTATAAACTTAGTTTCAAATATTAAGATTTTATTTTTGATATGATGCAACTTTTTAATCATATGATTTTTTCTCTCAATAGCTTGATTTCTTGTTTCTGTTCTCTATTTGTGAAGGAAACGTATGGAAACATTTCTACTTCAAGTGATGATGATTACACTGATACTGTTGCACCAAGGAAGAGGAGGAAAAACACTGGAGATGTTGCTATGGGGATAGCAAATGGAGATGCTTCTGTTACTGAGAATGGAATGAATAGCAGGAAGATGAATCAGGAATTAAAGAAAAATGAGCATAGTTCTGGGAGAACTCGCCAAAACTCGAGCTTTCAAGATACAAATGTTTCCCCAGCAAAAACACATGGAGGCAAATCTCTCTCTGGTTCTAGCACTAAAAGATTTAGGCCCTCTGCTTATAAAAAACTTGGAGAAGCTGTAACTCAGGTATGTTTTTGTGAGCTATTTATTTAATATTTTCAATAGTACTAATAATTCATAAAACCTCTTGTGAGTTGAAGATATGCCATTATCCGGTATCATCTTCTCATCAAGGTGCTGGGTATTATTGAAAATGTGCAGTATGATTTTTCCTTTGCCCTCCGTGTTTCATATTATTCTTTAATCCTTCAATTGTATGCCGGTCTGTGTTGAGTTAGCATTATTTTTAGGCTTCAAAGTTTGCTTTAACAAATTATACTTGTGCATGCAAGGTTCAGAAATGATTCAATTACATAAGAAACTTTTCAAGTGCTTTGCAAAAGCTGCTTATTTAGTTGTTGAAGAAAGAAAAATATCAAAGATTGATATGGAGACTGGGGAGATTATTATTTATTTTCAATGTGAAAAATGTTGAAATCAAGTCTTTGCCAGCTCCTGGTTTCGAGAATTTTTTGATATCATGGTGTTATACCCTTGTCAGTGTTCTGTTTGGAACAATAATAGATCTTGCAACTTCATTTTTGGTCCCCCCCAACTCCCTCTCTTTCTGATACACATATACACACAAAGGATGACAAGGTTAAGGCGATGATCATTCTTGTATGCAGAAACTGTACAGTTTCTTCAAGGAAAATCAGTATCCTGACCATGCCGCAAAGGCAAGTTTGGCAGAAGAGCTAGGAATTACTTTTGAGCAGGTCATACAACTTGAAAATTGTTTAATTCTTTTTAAAATTAACTTTCATTTGGGTGAAAGATAAGAGAACATAGTTTCAGGTTTTCCTAATGTAGAAGTTGTATTATGCAGGTTAACAAGTGGTTCATGAATGCTCGTTGGAGCTTCAACCATTCATCACCTGAAGGCACAAGTAAATCTGAAAGTGCTTCAGGAAAGGGTAGCTGTGAGGGACATGTGAGGCATAGTGAATAGAAGAGCCGAAAGAGCAATAAACAAAAAACTAGTACCCCAAAATCCAGGAGATAGTGTGAGGTAGATCTTCAAAAATATTTTATTGAATCAAGAATGGAGGAAGCCGAGGTCTCCTTTCAATTTGCACAAAGCTCTTGTGCAAATTGTTGGTCGGGAAATCCATTTTATTCTACGATCCTAGTAGACGAACTGACCATTTACCTTCTGCAAGAACAAGATGCTAGGAGATAATATACTGGTTTTATTGCGAACGAGACTAACTCTGCCATGAAGGTGACGCCATGACGCTGCTGTTGTGCTGTAATTGGTGATTCGCTCACTGCTGTTATCTTTTATTAGCAAGTTGCCTTATTTTAATTCAACTCCATTCACAAGGAATTTTACAATAAAAAAAAAAATGTTGAGCGAGTCCAGCTCATCATCAATTCCTTTATTTTTCATTTTTTCAATGAGATTATAATTTGTTCTCTGTGTTAGCCACCAGTTTATGCACAATTTCCTTCTAGTTCGATATTGCATTGCCTCAAGTATGGAATTTGGCATGCAACCTAGAACATAGAGAAACAACATCTTAGAAAAGTCATGTTTGGCAATTAACAGAAAATCAGTGGTCTTTTATTTCCTTAACTGGGGACATGAAGGAAGGTATTTTGATTTTTGATTATTGTCTCTGATCTAAGTCGAAGAATGCATGCCCGTTTTGGCAAGAGTGAAAAGAGGAGATGTAAAAGCAGCTATCCAGCCAGGTGATCAATGCAGTAGTTATTGGTGGGTTTTACTGATCAAATGATTTATAACTTCCCTGTCTTGTTTTTCTTTTCCCAAGAAATAGCATTATTCTTTCGGAAATAATCCAAATATAGAAAATTAAACGAATAAATACTTTGGCTCGATGTAATTCTACAAATCTCTAGTGGAAAAACACTGTATATGAATCTTTGTTTATTGTGTGTTTTAATAGTATATTGATGGTTTTGTTCTTGAAAAAACTCTCAATAAACCTTCTTTAATTAAGTAAAAATTGATGGTTTTTTAAATGAAATAATCCATATAATTAAACAAAAATTGTTTTTTTTTTTCTGAGTATTAAACACAACTAAGTTTAGAGGAGAAACAAGTTAAGTTTACTATTTTTTAATTAATTGAGGTTACTGTTTTTTTTAAGGTAATATGGTCATTTTACTTAATGTTTATAGTAATAATTTTTTTTATATATATTTTATTCATTGATGTTGAATTAATTGAGAAATATATTTTATAAATAATATTTTTTTTTATTTTATTTAGAATTATCATAAATTATAAATATTTATTTTTTAACATATAATTAAATAAAAATTATTTTTTTAAAAAAATTATTAAATTCAATTATTTATTAACCGAGTTGGGTATGATAAGAGATATCTAATATGCTATCCTCTTAATATTTTAAAAAATAAATTTTTTTTTGATTTTTTATAAGTTTGCCAATGTATTTTTTATGTCATTTGAATTTTTTTAATTAATTGAGGTTACTGTTTTTTTTTTCAAATTAAGTTGCTATAATATATATAAATGCAAAATAATACTTAACTGAGGTTTAATTTTTTTTTTTAACAAAAAAATTCACTTTTAGAGCTTGATTTCAAGGACTTATACTCATCTTAAAGGCAATATAGTCTATTTACTTAATATTTATAGTAATAATTTTTTTTCATATTTTATTCATTCATGTTAAATTAATTGAGAAATGTATTTTATAAATAATATTTTTTTATCTTATTTAGAATTATTAGAGTCTTGTTCAAATATTTTTATAATTGTAAGTATTTAATTTTTAACATATAATTAAATAAAAATTATTTTTTTAAAAAATATATTAAACTCAATTATTTATTAACCGAGTTAGGTATAATCAAAGCTATCTAATATACTACTCTCTTAATATTTTAAAAAATAATTTTTTATAAGTTGGTAAATGTTTTTTTCCGGTCATTTAAATTTTCTTTTAATATATTAAATCAATTAATTCATATTAGGTTTTTTTTATATAATCTAATTAAAAACTTGTGTTAGAAAAGATTAATAAATTTTAAAATTTACTTACTTATTTAATTTAATAGTATTATTAAAAAAATCTCACTCTCTTAATATTTTTTTATATATATATTAAAAAAATTAAGTAGAGCTGTCGCGTGCCGATGGCTAGTTCGGCCTACTAAGTGTGTGTTTGTGTTAGTGGTGAAACTTGTGGTTTGGATATAGAACTATTAAAAAAGCTAAGAAAAGCAAAAAATATTAGTTTTTATAGTTGAGTTTTGTGCATAAATAAATTGTAGTCAACCACAACCTCAACCGTAAAAATTAAATCAAACACTCCCTGAAGTCTTCAGTTCCACGCCAAAAACTGATGTTATTCTTACCTACTGATTAAAAAAACATCTTGATTCCTGGGTGAAGATACTGAGACAAGGGCTTCGCCTTTCCAGTCTGATCGAACTAATGTTTTACGACCATGAACCTGTCCCTTGACAAACCCGAAGTTCCATGGAATAAGTGTGGAATTAGTAAGTAGATTAGTTTTCATATTAGCGTCTCGGATCCAGCTAACGACACCCTTTACTGTCATTTCATTTCTTTATTTTATTATTATCTAAATCAATTTTATTAAAATAACAATAAAAACAAAACAACATTTCATGCAATTTTTACTCTTTCTATGATATTATTCATTGTACATTTTTTCCTATTTTTAATTATATTATTTAAAATTATATTAGCATAGTTTTATATATCAAGAATCTTTTTTACATATTTCAGCATTGGGTTAAGGACTGATTTCATAAAATGGCATTTTAGATTGTAGTTAGAAAATAAATTAAAAAAAGAAGGATAAAAATAATAATAATAAAATTATGGATCCAACTATGAAATTTTTTTCTTGATATATTTAAATTTATCATCTCTAAAAAATAAAATAAAATTCTAAGTAACTATAGAAATTAAGTTAAAGAAAAGTAATCATAGATGGACTGCCTAATTTATTCTTTAAAAAAATATTACCAAATTGGATGTTCTTTTTCGGCCCAACCCGAACCCGCCAAATCTCGTACCCGAAACGCCTAAAACTTCAAACCCAGGAAGGCCAAAGCAAAGCAGAAAAGCTGCAACGCAACCGAAAAAAATCACGGCAATGGAGTTGGAAGTAGATGACAAAGACCTTAAAGCCGCTGGCGCCGAGATTTTAACCGACGGCCACCATGGACTACGCATCCACGGCTGGGAAATCGTGTCCTACAAGGGCTCCATTCTCAAGTCCTCCTCTGTGATCACGTATTCTCTCTCTCTCTAAATTAGTTTCAAATTTGCAATCATTTTAAGTTTCTCATGAGCACCTGAGTACAAATTGTTAATTTTTGAGTCTTTGATGCTTGCTGTGAACGCTGCAGATGGGAAGAGAAGCTAGAAACTTCTCATTTACCGGAGATGGTTTTTGGAGAAAGTTGTTTGGTGCTTAAACATGTAATTAGTGGTGCCAAAATTCATTTTAATGCATTTGATGCCTTGACTGGATGGAAAAAAGAGGCTTTACCGCCGGTTGAAGTTCCTGCTGCTGCACAATGGAAATTTAGAAGGTAATTTTATGTATTTGCTTCATTTTGTTTGGAATTAATTTCATCCAACTGTACGGCATCCTGAAGTGCACCGCGGTAATAGACAGTTGAATTTTTGATTTAGTAATGTGTGAGAGTTTAGCTAAGAGACATTGTTTTTGGCTTATGTTAACACTTTTGAATTTAATTTGCAGCAAACCATTCCAACAGGTGATATTGGATTATGATTATACATTCACGACGCCTTATTGTGGTTCTGAAACAATTGGATTAGATATGGAGAAGGTTTGTTCTTTTACTCAAAAAACTTTTTTGTTGTATTTGGAGGGGAATAAAATATTTTGTTGAAGCCATGTTCAACACAACTTGCGGACTTGATGGATTAATTCATGTCCTCATTGAGAATTTTTATGTTTGCATTTTTTATTTTAATGTTAAATTTTCTGTTTTTCTTTTCTTCGTCATTTATGCTTCATTCTGTCATTTTTTTCCATAGCTTCTAAAATAGTTCCTGATTAAAACTTTTTTTAGGATGTTTGGGTTTACTGTAAAGGCTACGAAATGATGGGTTTTTTTTTTAATTATGTTATTTATGGCTGAGATTGATCTCTGATGAATAGCAGTCATAAGTTGGTTCAGATATAGTGTAATTAAGCTTTCGTTAAATATAAAAAAATGGCTATCCTCTTCCTCATGCCAATATGAGATCATATCCTTGGTTTTGTGATCAGAAAGACAGTGGGGAAATTTTGGAGGCTAGCTGCAGCCCCTGTTGGGAAGACTGTGAAGAGCAAATTGATGTGGTTGCACTTGCATCAAAAGAACCTATTCTTTTCTATGATGAGGTTGACCCCTTGTGCTACACTAGGATCATAAATTCATTAAACCATATTCATTTTCTCTTCCTGGCATTTGTGGGTGTATCTTGATGAAATAATCTGTTTACTTCCACAGGTAGTTTTGTATGAAGATGAACTGGCTGATAATGGGGTTTCACTTTTAACTGTAAAAGTGGTAAATGCTAAAATACTTGCTAATTGTTCCAAGCACTGATATGATATGCTGCTGATAATCAGATGCTAAAGAACTGTTTGTGTCCTCTTTGAATTTTGTAGAGAGTCATGCCAAGTTGTTGGTTTCTTCTTTTACGCTTCTGGGTGAGTTAATCGTCATTATTTACTCAATTTTCTCATCCATTGCAGTAAAAACAGCTCTATTTCTATGCATCTGCATGTGTGCATGCATCAATGCTTAGCGTAAAGAAGCTCTAAACAATTTTTTTTCTCCTGAAAGGGGACATATTTTTCTTCACTTTTTACATTGTTACACCAAATCAATCTCTCTTTTTCACTCCCTTCTGTTACAGCTTAGAGTTGATGGAGTGTTAATGAGATTAAGGGATACTCGTATGCATTGTGCTTTTAGTGATAGTGCAAATCCTGTCATTCTTCGAGAAAGCTGCTGGAGAGAAGCCACCTTTCAAGCTCTGGCTGCTCTTCCCTCTCTCTCTCTCTCTCTCTCTCTCTCTCCACACACACGCACAACCATAATAATGAGCACGTGTATGGCTAGATGTGTGCCTTTGAACATGTTTGCTTGTATGTGTTCATGAGAATGACTATTTCATTAGCTTTATTTTCCAAGTTTCTACTCTTTCATGATAGAGATGGATTCTTTTCTGAGTGTCATCGTGGGAATGATCACCTGTTTTTTGTTATAAAAATAGCAGTAGTGTGCAAATAGCTTTCAAAAAATGTATCTAAAAGAGTGAGGAGCGAAAAGGCAAGCAAATCTGGATAGAAAAGACAGATACAGAATATTTCGAGGATGAACTGAATAAGCTCTCTAGCATCTCCTGCGAAACTTAGGCACAGGACATGCTCCTGTCTAAAATACATGTTTCTGTTCTTAACAGATCTTTGAATCTTGTAATTTCTGTACTATTGGGTATTTCTACAAAATTTCCACATAAGTTGGTTCTACTTGGAAGTGTGTGGCCTGGTGCACATGTAAATATATTGCATTGATATAATATCACAGTATTATACTGAAATTCATTATGTTTTTGGATATAGATCTCTCAAGATGCATCCACATAGGCTATCTAAATCAGCTCATATTGAATTTTATTTGTCTTCCTGTTCTCAGAAAGATATCGGCTTTTATTTATTTATTTTTTTTCTGTAGGTATTTAGAGCCTTGCATAGATATATTTCTAAATGTTGCATGGTTGACTTGTGTAACATGTAACAACTGTTTTCCTATCCTTGTGCATTTTATTCCTGTAATGTTTTTTTTTGCAGAAAGGATATCCTACTGATGCTGCTTCATATAGTGATCCAAGCATCATCAGCCAAAAGCTTCCTGTTATCATGCATAAGACTCAAAAGCTTGTGGTCCACAGTAACTTGTAAGGCTGTAAATTGTCTTTGTGCATGAAGATTTGAATTGTTTACTATGTTGAGGTCATATAGAAATCAAGTCCTTTCTGGTGGATTCAATTCTCCTAGTGGGTTTTTAAGTCACTCTTGTTACATCAACAAGCTATCTTATGGATTTATTTGTGGAAAGAGGAAAAAAAAAAAAACAATATCCTCTGGATAAACAATGATATTGTTTAAGATATTCTCTGTACATGTTTGTATAATTGTTTCCATGAATCAGGTGAGAATATGATGTAGAAACTAATTGGAATACATGAAAATGACATTGCTACTAGGATAAACTGATATATATAAGCACTAGGAGAACATATGAGCCATGTTTAGAGTGTAGAAAAGAAGCACAATAAGAAGGCCTCAAAGCTTTTTTAGTGTTTCTATCAAGTGAAATGCATCACAACTGTTAAGTGAATGAAGGAGGATAAGAAGTGCACAGATGACAAGAGAGCAGGGAAGCGAAGAGTTCACAGAACTCTTTACAAGGGTGAAGAAAACCTAGCCACCATCAAAGATAGATAATATCCCCTTATGTGACATTGCTACTTGGCGTTTCCCAACCATATTCATGGAGAAAATCAAGTTGGGCCTTAGAAGATTGACATTTTCAACTGATTAATACCTATAAAATAGAGTTGTATTTGAAAAAATATGCCTATGAGCGAGTATGGTTTACTGAGCATGTTGGAATGGAATTTGCAAACAAAACAATTGAGCACTGGATAAAAGAGCTGTATGCAATATTGGAGAAACTGATACAAGCTAAACATGCTATGCAAGAAGATAAGGGCCATAAAGGCAAGGAAAAGTGTGCCATTATGAATAGCAGAAGAGTTTATGTATTATATCAAATTTACTTTGCTTCTTGGGTAGTCAAATTCCATGGACTAGAGTATTGGTGTATTGTACAGAGGTTAGATTCAGGTTCACCTTTCTTCAGGTAGTTGCTGTTTTCTTATGGCCAGTTTAACTTTGTCTATGCCAGGCTATCTTTAGGTCATATAAAAAAAAAAAAAAAATCAACCAAACCTTAATCCCAAATTAGTTGGGTCAGCGAAATGGATCTTTGTGATTTTTTACTAATTTTGGAACATATAAGCAGAAAAAAAAGGTAATGTGAAATGCAAGATGTCACATGGAGAGCCATATTGCATATTGTTAGGATGTTATTGTTTTCCTTCCATTATCATCTTTCCCTTCTTTGCATTTTATCTGGTTTGTGTTAAGATGTTCCAAGCAATGTTTGTACGTTAAGATAACTTATTTGTGTAAAAGAATAATTACCTGTGGTGTATAATAGATAATCATTGCACCAAAAAAAAAAAAAAACACTGCATATACAACTTCTAATTAAAATAAGTAAAAATGTCTAATAATGTTAAACTGCTTTATCATTATTTTTAAAAATGATAGCTTAATAACTAATGGCGTGAAATGGTATGATTATTGTACCAAAAAAACTTCATTATCACTTAGAAAAGAAATGTACAGTGGCTCAAAACTGGAAGTTGATGATTAGGATTGAAGGAATCCCTATAGTTAGCTGCCATATAAATATGGTTATCTGGCATTTATTTTTCCAGAAATTGAACTGAAGAGTTGGGGTATTTTCTAGGTTTCTCGTACATGACGTGCACACTTGGCAGAGCATTTTCCATGTTTCTTCTAGAACCAGGCAGAATCTGTATGATTTTTAACACTTCATAAGGTTGGTTGCCCACCTGTGTTAGTTTCTGTATTAGATGGTTCGTCAAAAACTGTTCTGCGAGAAGAAAATTTGGAACCACAACAAAGGGATTGATTAGAGTCGAAGGTTCAAGTCAAGCTTGAGTGACTCTGATGATGTCTCTGGTGGTTGTGGATCCAAGCGAAAGCTGCCTGGCCATGTCAAATCCGTTGTATCATCAACTGTGAAGGGCATCCATGACATATCAAATCCTGAACTGGCTTCATTAAATCTCCCTGCAATAGCCGTTCCATCTTTATTTGGCTTGTGCACAAGGGTGTGGGGCCTGACCCCAAGTGATCTAGCCATCGGAGAATTCACTGGCAAACCCATTATTGTCATCATCCTCTGGGAGTGGTATCTTCTCGCTGCACCCCTCTCCCTTTTGTGGGCGTTCTGATGACCCCCGAGTGCCTGTGAGCTGAAGAACTTCCTTCTACAGAAGTTACATGAGAAAACCTTGCTAGAAGTAGGTCTTGATTGTGAGTCATAGTCTCCTGCTGTTGAGGGTGAATTTCCACCTAGGCTCAGATTCAGCCACTCTCCTGGATTGTTATCATCATACCCTTCATTGCTATTGTTGCCGTTCAAAATCTCATTTTGATGTTTGAGGGTTTTTATTTCAATTGCTTCTTCCTGGAAGATCATATCTTCACCAATCTGAACTTTCTTAGAGTTTTTTTAGTGTATCTTCACCAATCTGAACTTTCTTAGAGGTGTGTGGAGGGGAGATGAATAGGGAAAGGGTGGAAGAATTGCAGCAGACTTGGAGGTGTAGACCGAAGTAGGAGAGGGGAAACAAACGGAGATGGATTTAACAATGGAAATGAAGTTGAGTTTATTTGGTCTCAATTCAGCAACCCCACTAGTGGCTTGGTGTATCATGGGGCAATGCTTATGTCATTTGACCGTTGCCCTTGTCAAGCTTAGGATTCCCCACTTTCTTCCACCTTCTTTACCTTTTCACTCCTCAAGCCAAGCCAACTTTACATGGTTCTCTTTTGGATTAACGAAGGAAACTCATGGTTGACAATCAACAATAATTCAATCAGTCGTCAAACTCATATGATCTTAAAATCAGTTGATTCTGCCTTCAGTGCTTCTTATATCACGTAAACATATAAAATTATCTGTCTTCAGTATAAAGGTTCTAAGATTCGGGTTTATTTACGTAGATGATGGGTGGATCTACTCGCCTTTGTAGATAAATGTGAACATGCAGAAGTGTCCATTTTTTAAGTGATTTTGATTACAGTTGGATCCCTTTGTTGATAGCAAGCCATCCATCTCTGCAGATAGGATCACCAGTAAATGATTCTTATTCACAATAACTATCTGTTTCAATGCTTTTCTTCTTCAGCGTATCTAAGGTAAACAATATATTTCTATAATGGTGGGCACAAGTTACCGAGAGGGACATTTGTAGTGTTCAATGCTGTCAAGTCGGTATGTTATGTGATAACGACATTGAAAAGATGCATTTACTATTCGGAGAAGGGAGTAAGAGATAAGCTTCAAAGCTCTATGGAAAAATTGATTTCAGTGGTGGTAGGGTTCCTTTGTTATCTGATTGCCTTTTGATTTAATGTTGGTGGGGGCTGAATCGTGATGGGAGCAAGGAATTGCCAATAATTGTGTTTAAAGCAAGAATAAGATGGAGTGGTCTCTTGCCAGTTTAATATTGTTTTCCTTCAGACAAGAGTATCCATGTGGGGGTCTTCGTCTAGGAGTTTCTCGGGCAGATTTTTTAAACGCTTGGTGGCCAATGTTTATGTACAAACAGAGAAGTGCATTACCAGCCATTTGTACTTATTTTGGAGCTTGGAATGTTATAATATAATAATTCTTTGTTCTCCCTTTCTTAGAGAGAAGCGTGCCCTTAGAGAGGTTAGAGACCTGTGGGAACAGGCCGAGGATAAGAGGTTGTGTTGTTGACAGTTAAATGAGTAGGCAAACACTGAGAATTGTCCCATACTCCTTGGATTTGGAGCACTTGAAAAGGTATATTGTTTTTTGGTCTATGAAGCTTGCAACTTGGTTGTTTTTTCTTGTAGCTATATGCGGTGCTGAATATTATCCTTTGATGCATAATTACATGCTCGACTAACGTCACGAGGATGTAGAAATGAACAGTTGGGTAAAGACAATTTTGGAGTTAGGTCTATTGTTTGGTGTTTAGCACACTGCTCTAGTCAACTTTCTATTATTCACAATCAGGATCATCTCTGACTCCTAACCAACGCACAACCCTCTCAATCTATCCATTTCTGATTCCTTACCCATTATTCATGTGGCACTTGATATTACACAGGACAATGCTTTAGAGTCCTTTTGAACTCTTTTTTTAATGGAGTTTTTCAGGTTTAAAGTTTCCCATTTGATGTCATGACAAGTGTTAAGAAGGGTTTGTGCGGAGAAGACTCGAACATAAACGGAAAGGGATTTCGTACAGCACTCTTTCTGAGACTAGAATTCTCCTTCGCTTTGGGACTTCAATAGCTGTATCTGGGCGTCTCCCCTGTGAAACACTGCCTCGCTTGATTGTCAGATCAAATGTGTTGTGGGTAATTATCAACTTTTTACGCTGGCAAATCGTGGGTTTCACAGTGGCCATTAAAATACAGCTTGTATTTTCCTTGAGATTAGAAGGTGGAAGTACAGCTTGTATTTTCCTTGAGATTAGAACTTGGATGAGAGAATGTTTTTGATTGTTTTTTAAAGTATTTTTTATTTAAAATATATTAAAATAATATATATTTTTTTATTTTTGACAAATTATTTTTGATATTACTATATCATCTAATATAATAAAAAAATATTAATTTAAAGTAAAATAAATAAATTTTTTTTATTTTTTAAAATATTTTTAAAACTTAAAATATTTGATATAAGCAAAATGCCAGCATCATTTGGTGACACATCACATCGGTTAATTGGAGAGCAATTGAAAATGGTTGAATGGGGCTTCAACAGTACGATTGGTCAAATAAGAGCGGCACAAAATGGTTTTAATCAATGTCCCACTGTAAGTGCATAAAAATGGAATGCGAATAGTGGTGATGCAAAGTGACCTGTCCATCTCTTCTACAAACTCGGTTCACGTTAGTTTTTCTTGGAAGAACTAGCTCGGAGGTGGAAAAGGATAGACAAGAATCTCCGTGGTTAAAGCTCCGCTTGGCTACTCTTGTGTGTCACTTCCAGCTGTGAAAGTTCTTTTCATTTCATGTGCTGTCGGTGAAAAAAAGAAAGAAGCAAATTTTCTGGGAACAAGTTTTCTGTTGTTGGCAGGCAAGGTTCTTACGTAATTAGGACAATCAGGAGATCCATCACTATTCAGGGGCCGATGGCTTGCTTCAGTGGACCATGGGTGTTTGAGAATTTTATTATAATTGTTTTTTAAATTTTATTTATTTATTAATATATTAAAATAATATTTTTTAGTTTTTAAAATTTATTTTTAATATCAATTTATCGAAATAACTTAAAATATAAAAAAATATATTAATTTAATAAAAAATTAAAAAATTTTAAAACTACTTTCCAAAGGCAAAACAAACAAACAAACAAACTTACTTGGCTCCCTTATAAGATAAAATGCCAACCACTTGTTCATTCATGACTTGCCTTTTCCTGGGATCAGTTCATGCAGAATATGGACGTTTAACAAGTGACTGTGGCCCCGAATTATATACCCTTTCACCGAGTATCGATTCCACTGCTTTCATTTAGCCAATGGCCTGTTGCACAATGGCACAAGCTTCCTCTACAAAGGAGAACGAGTGGTAATCATCTGAAGAGCTTATTCGGTTGTTTCTTTGTTGCACAGGACGGGTTCTGAGCTTCCTCATTAACATTCAAATTTGTCAAACTTCTTGACTTTTCTCAGCAAGCCCATAGGATTGAATGGCCTCAATATGTATTTGATGAGCAGATGAAACTGAGCACTATAAGATTGTCTAATGGGAAAGAAAACAGGACACGAGACATGATTAAAACTGTCTTTCGTTGCATTCCGCACGGGCTCCATTCACTAAAACACCAGTACGAGTAAGATTGTATTATCCCAATTCATTCCCATGTATCAAAAGCTACCAACACTCTGACTGGAAATCTATACTTGTACGGATCTGACATGCATTTGATCTCAAGATAGTAGAGAGCTCTCTTTTCAGCTTCTAGACTAGCATTAGTCGCATTAAAATGAAGGTGTTTGGAGGTGGCACCTTCTCAGATCCTCACAAATGGCAATGACATTAACGCCAAAATATGGATGCACAGTGTGCTACACGATTGACACCACCAATATGGAGCGGGGTCCAGGTGCACGAGCTGAAAACGACAGCCCTCGTGCTGTTTGTTCATAGAATACAACTAATATGAGACACTAGTCAGGTGCGGCATCCCATGCGTTCACCAGGTGTTCCTCCACAAGAGAGTCAAAAGGTAAACATAATTCAGATGCAGCATCTCAACCTAATGCTACGTGACTGTACCTTGCTCGTCACCATCAATAACTTTTGGGAAATACATACTCTCTCCTTGGAGAGCAACCCAGCCATTGCATGGAACAAAATCTCACCAATACCAATGCAAGTTCTAGAAACCATACTTGAAAGATCTAGCATCTAGTTTTAAGAAAACGGATGCTGGATGTCCAGTTAAAACTCCAAGCTTTTTTTTGAACCATGTTAAAGCCACGTCCCAAGAATTCCCCTCCACTTTTGGGTACTCCATGATAGCACCACACATCATCTAGCACTTACAGAGGGGTAGTGGATGGCCCGAAAAAACCCTTTCATTTAATAAACAGGGACATAAATTCCAGAAACTAAAGCAGGTCCGATAGTGATAGTGAAGCATCAACAGCAGGACCTTGCGGAAACAAGGTATAAATCAAAGGAACAGGCAAATAAACTTATACGCAAATATAGTTGCCTATAAAACCATAAAATTTGATTGTCCCAAGAGCATAGGAAATCTAACATTGATCTCAGATGTAGCATAGAACATGACATCTTTATTCAATATGCATATGCCAAAAAGCCTAACATCCTAAAAACCCGAAGGGTACTCCATTCACCGACTTGCTTCAAACAATGTTACACTTGATTTTGCTAATCTAAAGGCTCTTCAAGTACCTGCAACAACAGCGTAAGTGGTTCAAAATCCATGCAGGAATTCTGCATCAGAAAACCGTAGTTTTTTTGGGGCATAATTACTTCAAGCAGTAAGAAACTTAGAGTTCAATAGCAGCAAAGTATTGAATTCGAAGGTTTCTAATTTCAGATCTTAATCTGAAATTTGGAATAATCCTTGTTGCTAATAACCACATGAAAACTGGCTAATTGATTTAGAAGTCAGCCTTTCCAGTGCAGATTACGGAATCTAGTGGCTTATAGGGACATTTAATTTTCATTGCGATGGAACTGTCAAGTAATAAAAACAGAAAAGGAATACACCTTGGTTTTTGCTTGTAATTTGCAGGAAACTATACACAATAAAGGAAGAAAATGGAAGACAAAATCTGAATCTGGCCTATCATGTCGACAGAAGAGAATCCATTGAATTTTAACTTCCAAATGCATCACTTGAGATGTGTCTCCCATGGGATCAAGCAATGACACTTACATGCAATCATACTGAGAAAACTAACACACTAAAAAGATTTATTTCTCATTATTTTTTCTATCAGCAGTAAAGAAAAAAGAATATGCACGAGTGGGTTGCAAACCAACTTATGATGACAATATTAGAAAAAAAACACAGCAATAACAATAAATGAAGAAAAATGCTACTAATTGCAATGTGTTCGTTATCTTAGAAGCAAATGGAGACAAGTTTCAGCCCAAGTAATATTAACAGATTTGTACAGAACCCTTTCAATATTAACAACTAAAATGATCAGGAGAGAGATATCTCATCTCCCAGCATAAGAATCTAGAAACATAAAACCCTTGCAAATGGTCATTTTGAAATGAATGAAGCAATAGACTATATGCCTCAAAAACTTATCTTGAAGACTCTGGTTTCTCTTTGGACTCAATACAGATGCACTACATTTATGTTTTCTACGAACAAGAAACAAGAACAAAACGAGAAACCTCCAATTGTGGCATCAATTCTGCGCCTTTAGCTGACAGTAAGTCCAAGTCACCCATCTTTTCCTCCTCCCTATCAACCCCAATCCCAATTCCTCTCATCAACCAGGTTTCATGAAACCAACAAAAACAAATCTACTTCATAACGTAAGTTTGACAAATTTGAGGAAAGAACTCAAAAATTTTTACTCTTCCCAATCAAAGTTATTCAGGGCAGCAGTTCAATACCAACTTTTTCTTTGTTGTGTGCCCTAGAAACAGTAAGACTCACAAAGAAACTATTAACGATCCGGACAAGTACGGCAGAAGGTACCATGAGACAGCTCACAGAAAGCCCGCAGATTAGCATTGAGACGTGATGTCAAGTGCCCCGAGGCCACCAAAGGCAACAACGACTGCGTGCATCCCAGTTCTCCCAAGTTCCTACAAAAACACAATACAAAGAAAACTGGCCATTGATGAACAATATGCAAAATTTGTTTAGGAAAAATGAAATTTTCTTGATTTCTTACAAAATCTAGAATTAGCATTGACAATTTTCTAAATTAAGGATCCACAATGCTTAACCTTCCATCTCAAACGATCTAATTAAGCCACATGCAGTGAGAAGAAATGGGTAATGTAAGAGGAACGGCTACCTGGAAGGAGCTAAGGATAAGCGGCGAGATTGGAAACGGGGGGAGGAGGTAGGCGGCTGACGGAGGTGGGGGAGTGGTGCGGAAGAGCGGGGGGTCGGCGCCCTGGCGGCGGACATAAGCGAACGCGAGAGTGATCCTCCACTGCGCCAAGCCATTAGAGAGCAGAAAACGTGGAACGGTTTTTGCGGAAATGAGAGGGAGGTGTGAAATGAAAATGAAGGTGTAGGGTACAGCTGTATCTTTCGGCCCATGGCCAGGCCCAACATGTTGAAAGCCTGCAATTGAGCTATGTTGCCTGTGAAGCGGGCTGTGGGCCAATGCTTATAGCAAAATCTCCTATAGATGAGAGAACTTTCCTTCCTCCCTGCCTCTATATTTATTTTAACTTATGATTATGGAACGAGAGAGCTCACAAAACAGCACTCATGAGAGGAGGAAGCATGCCTTTACACACTGTTAGAAAGTGCAAATTGTTCTCGATGATAAGCTGGCCGCGACTCTAACTCCTATGTAATGTATTCTCCCTTATCTGCTAACAGTGCTGACGGCAACAACTGAATTTCTTACTTATTGACCAGAGTTTTGAGGGGAACCTCTTCCCTCCTATGTTGAAATTTAGCCGAACAATCGATCTAGTTGCTGGGATAAATCTCAAGGAAAAAAGGTTAAAAAAATTAAAAACAATGCTTTTAATACGAGAAGGGTGTTCCAAAGTGCGTCCCCAAACCTTTCCTTCTGACAATTTTCAGGCCCAAATTAGCTCGAAAAATTCAGATAAATGGAAGGTGCTTGCTCACCTCTAGTTGTGGGGAATGGAGACGAAAGCAAATGGGGTCGTTGCTGATTTGCCATTGTATTAGTTTGGAGTAAAATATGATTTCATCCTTGCACTGTTAATTATTTTCTTTTGAGTGATTTATCAAAACAATTATTGTTGAAGTAATAAGTTATTTTCTTTGCCAATTTCTTTCTTAATCATCAAAATATTTTTGTTTTAAGATATAGCGTTTTCTCTTTTGTTATGAATTGACATTTTCTGGAAATTTTCATCATCCTTACATTCAAAATCAAAATCTAAGGATAAAATTACTTCATGTTATGAACAGATACGGACCCAAACATTGTGTATATTTTTTATTATTTTCAAACTAGTTTTTTTTGTTTGTGTATTTTAAAAGTATTTTTAAAAAATTTAATTTTTTTTCTTCAAATTAAATTTTTTATGTGTTTTTAAATATGTGTTTATGTTAAAAAATTTTTTATGTGTTTTTAAATATGTGTTAATGTTAAAAAAAAAATATTTTTATATATTTTTAAATAAAAAAAACCAGGTTGATTGAATTTAATACATGTTCATGGAAGATTGAAATTGAACAAAGAATATCTCTAAACTCGAGGGAAGGCCACTTCCGAAAGCGAGAACGACTTTGTACATTGCAACTGTGAATTAAATGTGTAAATTATCCCAGATGATAAGCTTGTCGTAACTGTAGTTCCTCTATAATGTAATCTTTGGAGAGAACAACTTCCATCCTTCTTCAACCAAAGGCCAACTTCTTGAAGATCTCCTTTGTCCCAGCATATGTTGACTGTATTCCCCCCACGTGCTTGCAATCCTTTCACACACCCTTTTGCCCATTTATCTCGGGGAAGAGCAGGAAGCAAGTACAAATCCGTCATGGTACTCTGGACAAGCATCTCCGAAACTGCGGCTGGGAACCTGGAACCAGAAGCGGAAGAAGAAGAAGAACTGTGTGAAATCATTAATATCAGAAACGCACAGATTTTTGTGGTATCTGATGGTCTCCCAGATCAAGATGAGCCCTTTTGAACGGGAAGTGTTCATTGCATTTTCAGCGACAACACAGACAATGCTGCTTACCCTAAATTGGCATCGATTTGAAAAGGAGGGTGTGCTGCAAATAAGTTGCTGTATAGTCCACCTTCGAAACCTATCTTCTGATCAGCCGGGTCTACCAACCTAATCAAATGCTTAACCATTGTATAAGCGTGCTCACTGTTCTGTAGACGTGCCCATACAGCAGTTTTCCATACAGTCGACCATCCTGGGCCATCCTCTCCTGTTAAATGAAAATCAAAAGCAACATTACCTGACTATTATACTCTGAGCAATGCCATGCCTCTGCTGAAGTTTCAAATATTAAAACCACGACCATTGAATGAGATGGATTTTTTGAACAGCATAATATTTTATGTAGGATCAAATAATAACTTCGAAGACACTTTCCATCCCCATTTGTGGACAACGTATATCAGCTGCACAATTCATTGAAAGTAAACTTGGAATGGTTTAGCATGCATATTGATGTTGAAACCAGAATATGACTCTTTATATCATCATTTTGCACACTTGCACCAAGAACTTCAATGAAATTCTGTAGCTACGTGAATTCTTCGATTCAGATTGAAACAACTAAAAGTCATTTACCATGCACAATGATCATCCGCGAAACGAAAATGCACCTTTTTAATATCATTTTGCGCTTGCATCAAGAGCTTCCGTGTTCAAAGCATGGCAACTTTTTTGAAGTTTGAAAGCTACTCTTGCACAGTTTTATACTTTGATGTAAGAAACCTTTCTCAAACATATAATCCATCGGAAACAGAAAGAACAGAAAAAGCAATGCAACAGGATGGAACAATTCCACTCAAATGCCCCTAGACTAATTTTATATTGAAGGGAAAAGGTCACAATTAATCTATGCTAACCTCTTTTGTAGAGAGTATTTTCTGCGGCTTTACAAAGTTCTGGATTTTTCTTCAAGGTTATTGAGTGCCCTGGAAACAGCCCAAATAGATGTGAAATATGTCGATGCTTCACCTCAGGATCCTTGAAATTGAGTGCCTGCACCACCACAGAGAATTTCACTTGTCAGATTCAGCAATTAAAATACAGGAAATGACTTCATTATGTGGATTAGAACCCATAATATAGAAAGCTACTCGCTTACCCATTCCATGATAGAACCATCTGGAGCAATTTTTGGTGGATAGAGCCTTGGTTGAGCCTTGAGCACTTTCTGAACAAGAGCATCCTCACTTCTGCCTAAAACCTGTTTCTACAGTTTTTTATCAACAGTTTTTTAACATACATAGTTTGTAGACAATTTAGAAAATACAATTGTGATTACTACAGCCGTTGAGAATAAAAGCTTTACCTCAGAAGCAGAAACAATTGCAGAAAATACTTCGTTGATGATAGCCATATCCATGGTTGACGAGTAGCTCACAGAAGCAGAATTACCATCTGGGGCAATAAACATGTGTTCTGGAGATGTTGACGGGTTGGTTTCAAGATATCCATCATTCCCTTCAATCAACCAGTCCACCAAAAATGATGCACATCCTTCCAAGAGAGGGTATGCCGTATTTATAAGAAAATCCTATCATTTAGAAATTATCAGCATAACAGACCCCCCAAAGTAAATTATGCTATTAACAAAAAATTATAAAGCGAACCTGGAACGAAATAAAAAACAAAATTTCTGGAGTTTCATTAGATGTTCATCAAGAATATGGTAAATAATAACAAAGGGGAAGGCATAATCTGATGCAAGTCGCAGCAGAACCTCTTAAGAACACAGAAACCATCCAATCTTAGTGATATCTTGTCCAAAAAAATGAGGCGGCCCGCCCCCTCAGTCATCAGATGAAAATGCATGGTACGGTCCCCATTGATGAATCACTTGAAAGTGAAAGAAAGGAAGAAGAATTTCAAGTTCTCTTTGAAAATGCCTTTAAGGGTTGGATGTACTAGCAGTCCTTCAAAATTTCATAACAGCAGCTATTAAGGAGAGCTACAGCTATTTAGTTCACGGAGAAGAAAATGAGCATGCCAGTGATCAAAGACAGAGGTAACAGACAATTTATGGAAAAATATGTCTCTTACTTTGTCTAGTGTATAAGTGTAGTGATCCCATAAGTGTGTACAAACCCAGGCCCCAGCCATTGGCCATATTGCCCACTTAGGATTTCCCATATCTGCGGATGCTTTCGCCCATATGTCAGACCTGTGATGCGCAACCCAACCACTTGTAATGTAGTTTACCTGCAAATTACGAGACACAAGTAAGAAAGATCTGGGATGAAGAATGAATAAACCAAAAACCACAAGGGATCAAGGGTATAGATTGGGATGTTGCTGGTTTGAGGCCTAGGGATGCTACACTGACATGAATATGCAGTACTGCACCTTCCTAGTAGAATGATGACGAGTGTAAGCAGGTAGAGCTGATTTGAGGACAAGACTCTCTAGGTAGCCTAGCTATTTTGACATGGAAACCCCAAATGTAGAAGTGAAAATACGAGACACCCCCTCCTCTTAGTATTACTGCTTTCAGTCGTGACTGCAAATCTGAGATTTCTTAATTATTGGCTAGAGTTTGAGGAGAACCACTGCCATTGAAATCAAATCAAACAGTCCAGAGAGCGGGATAAATTATGAATAAACGGTCAAATAAATAACAAAATGCTTTTAATATGAGAAAGAATGGAAAGGGATCTTACTTGTGCAACTTTACTTCCACTTATTGATAGAGATTTGATGAAATCAAACAAGGGCTCCTGGCATTCTCTGAGGTTGCAAGGCAGGGAAGGCCAATAGTTCATTTCAAGATTGATGTTCAAGGTTGGAGCAGAACTGAAGAAAGAGATACAGGGGTAAGTAGCAGTCCAAATGAAATGTTGATGCTCAAAGAAGTGGAAGTCATCATTTAACTTATGATGGATATTATTAATAACCAATAGTTCAGATATGGTCATGTACTTTTGAGCAGTAAAGAAACGTAGAGGTCAAATTCCTGATACTCTAAATCTCCTGTTTTCGATCTCCCATATGTTCCCCTCGAAAACTAACTTCTACACATATATAGATAGAAATAAAGAGGGAGATAAAAAATTAAGAAGATTGGAGAATGGAATATACTCCCATGCTGGATAAAGATCCTTGTTCCATATTCCTTGAAGATTAGCCACCTGGGTTCCGGGGCGTGAACAAGAAATAAGCAAATATCGACCAAACTGGAATAGAAGCTCCACCAAGGAAGGATCTTCATCAGATTCAAAGGACTTTATTCTCTCAACTGTTGGAATCACAACATCTTTGTTCCCTTTGAAATCTTCAATCACTGAAGGCATAAGATTCCTGATCTCTGATACTCCATCTCCAATAGCAGAGTTCTTCTCCAGCTGCAATGAAACACGGTGAAAAAGATTCTGAAAGTCATCTAAATGACGTGAATAAAGCTGAGAATATGACAGCTTTTTTATTGAGTTCATTGCTTGAAGAGAGTCAGAAGTAGGATTTTTCTTTGAATCTGAAGGATCCACGAATGGCCCTTCAAATGAAGATGAAGCCACCAGCAGCAACACAGCCCAATCTGCTCCAACAACCTTCAACTTGTTGTCATCCAGAAGACGTACCAAACGTGCGCCATTACTAATCTGTAAATCAAGAACAGCAGTGAACTTCATTCCCTTTGGATCATCATTTGCCTTAACTTCTGTTGTCATCCTTTTTCCTGGGCAAATTCCTTCCATTACAAGTTGATTTTCATCTGTTAGGTAACATTGATGCTCTAATATGCTGTCTAAAGATACAGCAAAGGATACAGACTGTGCTTTGCTTCCAGAAATCTTGGTCACAATCACTTGATCGGGATTAGATACAAAGTGTTCCCTTGTGAATTCTACATCATCCACGGTATACTTTACTCTTCCTGTTGCAGTATCTAAGTCTAGCTCCCTATAATATGTTCCTTCGGCATATGTGGAACCATTAAATTCTAGCTTGATATCACCAAGTAGTTTGTAAACCTAAATCATCAAAAGAAATTCATCAGAATATGCTCACTCTCTTCCATTGAATTAATCATTAAATGTTAAAATTGAATGTAACACAAAAATGGTGATATTAAATCCCATTAAGTTCTAAAATACCTCAGAACAGAAATTCATTACTAACACACAAGAACACAAAAATTAAGATGGTATATTAAAAAAACTGATCTCAATCATCTGTTTTCATTTAGAAAAGAGAAGGGCTTGAACAAGAAAACATCAACGCTAGAAAAGAGAGAGGAAAGAAAGAAAAGGAGGGCGTGTTACTTTAACATACATTGGTATATTTTCCAAACATCCTTGCTGCTGCTTTAGTTGCTTCTGAAAATTTACCACTGTCAACCAGATTTCTAACCTCTGATAATGCTTGTGGTATAGCAGGGTCAGTAAAATCAGTTGGAGTCCCTGTCCATAATGTGTCCTCTACAAAAAAAACAATTCAACAACATTATTTTCACAGTCTATATTCTAATGCATTGCAATAAATCAAACAGCAAACGTTAACTAACATTAAAATTGGGAAAACAAGTTACCATTCAGTTGGATAAGTTCTGATGAAACACCACCCCACACCATGGCACCAAGACGGCCATTACCGATCGGAATTCCATCCGTCCAGTACTTTGCCGGCCCGCTAAAAGTGACTTTTAACGGTCTGGAATCCTCCAACTCAGTTGAAGTTGGGTTCCACAAGTCTTTATCTGTTGGTCGTGTTACAAAAACCCACTCTCCACTTTCCATTGTCAGTACAAGTGGGTGAAGAAAGGAAGAGACTGTGAATTAGAAGAAAAAAGGAAAATAAGAAGGGAAGCGTAGAGTTTGTTTTGTGATTGTAAATGATATTTTCTTAAAATAGGTTGGCGCAGGAAAAGTGACAATTTTGTTTTTGTCTTGTTTTGTGGCTTGTCATACTTACCTGACGTGCTCTGTGTCCCTTGTTTTTAACTTTTTGTGTTTCTTTCAAGGCAAGAGAAGGAACTGGCAGCAACTGAGGAGCCAGGAGTGTTGCTCACTCGTCACGATATTACTGTTGATATTGAGAAACTTGAGGCTAATTGATCCAAGTCTCCCTAAACTATTATAGCCAACGAGAACTGAACTCCTAACTCCTCTATCCTCACCCTTTTTGGGAAAGGTTGGAGGAGGAGGAGGAGGAGGGACCAAAATAAGGAATCTGGAAGATAATTACGGATTTAATTGTTGTTTTTATCTCAAACAAACCCAGAGCAACTACTCCCATATATACTTGTTGATAGATAGTTGAAGGGCTTACTAGGCATCTCCTCAACATGCATGCCACGTACTCAGAACTAAACTAACCTCATTCTCGGTTTTAAGTTTCACTAGCAATTGATGTCTTAAACAGATCTTCCACATTTAGATTAATGCATTCCTCGAAGACTTATCACTTACATAGCCTTATTTTGATTTTGGATCCAAGCCTAAATTGATACTTCCATTCGCAAAATGATTTTATTGACTGGTGACCCAAAATAGGGTTTTAAAGTGTCATGCCTTTCCCTCATTTTCCACGGGCTTGTTTTGACAGGTAGGTGGTCACAGTAAGATCGCATTTGGTTGTGTGAAAGGCCGAACCTGACCCGAGTAAACTATGTTTTGTCCTGATAGAGCGCCCATTACCGACACTGGTTGCCCGTGACCTGATGTTTTTCATATTCGATCACTTTTAGAGACCTCATCTGATCAATTATCAACTAGGGAGTTACTAAGAAAGTGGGAGAAGTCGCAGCATTCATTTTTATGTTCTTTTGACGAATCATTTTAGTGAAAAGTCACCAGATAATATAAGCTGTTCTTCATAAACTTCTACTTGTTAATGCAGAGAAGATCAGATACCACTTCAATGAGCCTAAGAAAAATGATTTGCTTTTAAAGAAAAAAAAGCTCATATGCTTTGCAATTTCTAGATGATGTCAACATCATCCAAAAGCAGTCAAATTTTATCTAGTTGATTCCTTCATTACTGACTCATCAAAATATTTTGCAGTCACGAAGAAGGGACTCCTGCTCACAATTAGAGTTTTGACCATGTAATCTTAGTGAGAAATTTCATCTCCTTTCTCAAAGAATGCCCAATTCATACAGAAGTAAAATCAGTATTGACCGTATGAATAGAAATAGACCTCATACGACTATTTTTATCACCTTACAGGCTTACAGTACTGTACCAGAAACTCACAAAATCAGATTGTGCATCCGTAAAAGTCAGTCACCTACAATGAGACTGTTAGGCTTTCTCTAAAGGCATACATCCATTTGAAATGATAAATTTAAATATTTTTAAGATTCTCGAGGACTTCACAAGATAGATTTAGACTTTAAATCATCGTGATTAAATTATTATAAACCATAAATTATTTAAATATTTCTAATAATATTTTATATAAATCACCAATAAAAAAATCTTCACACCTTTAAGTGCTTATTCTTTTATTTTTGTGTTTAGGTGTTTTAATTGTGCTATTATACTATCACGTGCACAAAATAAAAAATATAATATTCTATTTATAGAAAAATATACAAATTCTATAAATAACAAAATATCAATATACCTTTTAAATAATATTAAATATATTATTTTACAATAATTTTAGAAGATTATTTAATCAAGTCCCTACTTGATTTTTTTCTAGGTCTACAATTATGGTCACCTATATTAATCACATTCTAATCTTCAATTTTTAAAATTTATTTAAAATCAAGTTACACTTTATTAGCCATCTCATTTTAATCTCTGACTAGTTGTTCTTATATGTATGACCTATTAGATTCCAAATAAGTTGATCAAAATATAAATTATAATATAAATAAAATATGATTAAATAAGTTATATAATTTAATTTATTATTAATTTAATAATTGATTGATTTATATTTGAAGATCAATTACAAGATTTAACAACTTGTTATGATCCCTCATATTAGAAAAGTCATAAGTGATTTGACTTAATATTTCAAATAACTAGTTTTCAATATAATTATTATTTCTTCATAAAGAATGTTTCAATTTATATATTATAGTATGGAGTATGTTTACTTTGTTAAATTATTTTTGTTCTCAACACTATAATAATTAATTATTTGAATAAGATTTGAAACTCTTTTCAAATCTCATTCTATCTTGACTAAGGATTTCACAAT
>NW_011499883.1:1331298-1352124 GCF_000495115.2 Populus euphratica
AACTCACACTCTCATTATTTATCATTTTCAGGCTTATAGCTTGATAGCAGGTCACTTTTGTTGGACCTTCAGAACCTGCTCTTTTGGTTGTAATCCGTGCATTTTCCTTTATGTCTAATTAGTGCTCCAAAACTATAAAATTACATTAACTCTTGTATTAAAACAATTCAATTATATTATGAAGTTGATTTTGTTATTAATGCTGCGTTGAACTCTGATTGAGTTAGGATAAATTTGTATGTAAATTTGGGTTCGCATAGGTATGGAACCTTAGAGGGGAACCTTGCCTATGTGCCGGTCATGGATCCGGGATTCGGGTCGTGACAATTACTTTTTAAGAACATATAAAATATTTTTTTAATTCATCTATCTTGATTACTCAAATATATTCATATAGTTTATGTTATATTCAATATCTATTCGCTTGTTATCTTTGTTTAGAACAATGTGTGGTTAGGATCAGAGTATAACACTTCTTATATAAGATAACTTAGTGATATCAAGTATAAAGATTACTTACATAACTATTATGTAAGCATTCTACAAACATATGTGATCGCTTTATATGAAATTTTATTGTGGATTAGTTCAGTGTATATATAATTTAATAAACACCTACATATTAGTTTTAAATATTCTTCATACCTCAATTTATGAGAGCATCTACTTCGTTTCATGAAGAAATAAACATAATATCATCGGTCTTAATAACTCTAATTAATGTTTAGTCTTAATAAAATATTATTTATGAACATTTAGAAATAATATTTTAATGTAATATAAATCTCATAATTATAATAATTTTATAATTTTCTATGAAAATATTTTGTTTCTTAAACTTTATCCTTACTTTAAATTTATTAATCAAATATAAATAGATATTTTAAAAAAACTTTATTAACAATAAATATATTTTATATGAATAAAGGTGTGTACAACATGTTACTAGTAACATGAGGCAGTGGCATCTCATGATCAGAATGATTAGCTTTTGTCAAAAGCTTCATCATTCTCGTATAAAGATGAACACATGATGTGCTTCAGTTTCATTACTGAGTGCGAAGTCCTGAGGAACGGGTAGGGTTTTAGCTGATGTTGTGGTGAGTGCAACAGGATTTGTGCTGAGAGTCGGTGGTATCCCATGATCAGCACGATGCATAGTCTTTACAAAATCTTCACCATTCTCGTAAAGCAGAAATGATTCATTACTCACCGGAAGTGCTTCAATTTCATTACTGAGTGTGAGGTCCTCGGGATGTAGCTGATGCAGCAAGTTAAACATGCTTGGTATCGAGAGGCGGCGGCGTCACATGATCTGAACGATGTATACCCACAATTCTGCCATCCTTGATGTCCAGGTTCGCTAATTCATAGGAAAAGATACAGAGTCATAAGATGATATCTAAGTGATTTCTAGTTCTCAGATTAATTTCTGACCATAAATAAAATATTTCCATTTCATTGCTTAGATTAGATAGGTAGGAAGATTAATTGAATGAATTTCAAGAATATGAAACTGTATGCTGATCCAATATATATCAGATTCAATTGCACCTACTGCTATTGTTATGTTTAATGAAGTGTGATTGTCTCATATATCAAACAAATTCCTTAGAGAGAGCCGACCAGAAGTCAAAATACTCTTGAAAGGATCCTGAAGTTACTAACTATCCCCAGTTCAAATCAATGACTTCTCTTTCCCTTCTCCACATCACTCCTTTCAAAGCACCATTCATATAATATGGAAGTTTTAGTTTCTTGCACAATCTTAAGTTGTAAGTGCCCGTTCAAGGAAACAAAGAAAAGGTTACCACTATAAAAAGGAAGGAATCATACTCATTTACATATCAAAGAAAAAAGGACATTAGAGGAAAGATTTGAGATTATACAGCAGCTCATTAATTAAAGTTGAATTCAAGATCAAGATTCAAGATTCAAGATTCTCACACATGAATCTGAAACAAGTAGTAGAAGAAACCGATCAATACTTGAATTCATGCCATTATCAACAACCAAAAGTTTCAAGAAGTGCATCGAAAACCAACTCATTAACATTTTAACTGCATTACTGCATACCATCACCATTTGCATACTAGATTACAAAAAATCTGTAGCATGGTTCAAAAACACGGCATACATACAAAGCAAGAAACCTCAAACTAAGCAAAACAAACAAATAGTTGTGATGTTGTGAAATAAATATAGAAAGGCAACAATGCCCTTGAAGGCATAGAATTAGATATAAATGAAAGCAGATTATTTTAGTAATTGAACAAATAGCTTGATAAATATAAATAGGGAGAAAAAAAAAAAGAAACCTGAAATTGAAAGAGAGAATTGGCAATGGAAGTAGAAGAAGAGAATAGAAAGAAAGATAGGAGAAAAGGATTGGAGAAGCTAAGTGTTTAAGGTAACACTTTTTTTTAAGGTGTAATTTAAGTAATTAGCTTTGATTTTTGGTTTGTTAAGGTTTAGGGTTTTTAAATTTATATTTTTGGGTTAGATTGAGGAATTAATAGATGAATTGATTATATGTGATGAATTGGTTAATTGTAGTATGACAGGTTGAATTGTTATAAATTGATTATATTAAGTTTTAATGTTTTTGGGTTAAGAATTATGATCTACCCTTTTAGAAAACTAATCTGGAATTCTCGACCAACCAGTCGACCGATTGAAGTTGAACCAGTTGTCTAGTTAGCTTGCTGGATTTCAGTCCACTGGTTGGGATGAATCAATAAATCGATTGGGTGTTGGATTTCAATCAACCAATTGACCTGACAATAAGGGAAGAATGATTTTTGTAGGTTTGATCAATTTAGAGTATATTTGAGATCAATTGGGTAGATCAATTCTGATTTATAATTATGTTTTGATTCCTAAATGTATAGGGTTCTGAGTTAGACCCTCAATTAAGTATATTAACTATATTGTACATTCTTTTCAAGTTATTTTTTAATATATTGTTTTTTGGTATTCAAACAATCTTGATATTTTACTTGTGAGACATCGATAGAATTTTCTTGGATATCTGTTTTTATGTTCTTTTTGTTTTTGAGTCGTAAGTGAATAATTTTTCATATGTTAGAAGATTAATATAAATAAATGAATTGTTAATATGAAATTGATCATTCTTCTTGTTAATTCTTATATTGTTATTTATTTCTTGTTTATAATTAAACATGATTATTTATTGAAATTGAATATTTGATATGAGTTGTTATACACTTTTGAATTGATAGCTTTTTATTTGATTGATGTTATAAGTTGAGTTTTGAAATATGATTCTGTGTATTTAGTTATGATATGACCCTTGATATGTCGGTCAGAATACTCATGTTAATAGGGTAGTGTTAGTGTTTGTGCAAATTGTATTTCAATTTTAGTTAGTCACGGGAGTTACTAACCTGTAATAACTAATCATTCTATAGTTTAGAGCTACTTGTTTATTGCATTTTGATTTTCTAACAAATCTTACCTTATGATATTCCTTGTTATGACTTGTTCATGAAACTTTCTTGTAAAATTCTAAAGTCAAATTTATATATTTTCATCCTTATTTTATTATCTTGTATGTATATATTGAACGTTATTTATTCATTGAGTTTTTGAATTCACCCTCTTGTTATTCATCTTTTTCAGGCTGACTTATAATTTGTTAGCAGATTGTTTTTGTTAAATAGTTAGAACTTGATTTTTTTATTGTTATTATACTTTTTTTTATATATTTAGATAGTGCTCCACAAATTACTAAAAAATATATTAAGATGATTAATTTATATTACGAGGATAGTTTTGTTATTGATGTTGTGGATAATTTTATTTTGTTTATATAGATGCAAATGTTTGTCTAGGTTCGAATAGATAATAAAACTTGAAGAGAAGCCTTGCTTATACGCTGGTTATGGATTCAAGGATCCGTCGTGACAATATTACAGAATAGAAACCAGTAAAAGAGACAGGGTAAGAACTAAGCACCTGGAAAAGAGAACGACCAGAGTGTGAAAAGGCACAGCAACACAACCACGGGAATAGCATGAACCCATTTTTCACTCGTTATATTAAGAATGCTAAGACGGAAAAAATAGCCAGATCTTTTATCCACCCTTCTTGGTGCATATTTTATTTTCTTGAATGTCTGTTCTATATTGATTATGTAATCCTGAACTTGAACAGGTGCTCGAAACGAGCTGTTTATTGGCCTCTACTGCATTTTTTTCCTCAGAAAGAAGGAAAAAAAGGCAGAAAGAGTACTTTGGTTTTTGGTGTAGAGAGTATAGGAGATTAGAGATGTAGAAGAGGTGGTGAAATACTTGGGTTTTCTTTGATTTCTTCCATGCTCTCCTATTTTCTTTATTTATTTCTTTCTGCTAGTTATAAGAGGATGTGGGATTTGGCTTTGTTAGTTACAGGATTTATAACGACTTCTTGTTTTTAGGCGGGGAAAACTTTACACACGATTAAGACTGAATGAAAGCTAATTTGGTCTTTCAATATATCTGGCCAGAAACAGTATAATAAACAAGATTAACAAGGACAAGGACATAAGATTTCTTAAACTAAAATCATGGTAGCATGGAAAGAATCTGTAGTTCCTTGCAGATTTATTCACGAAAGTTCAATGTTTTTTCTTTCAAAGAATTGCTTAAATCTCAACATTCAACAGGAAGCTGCTGATGGAAGAGGTTGTTTCTTAATACATTTCAACGTTCTATTGAATGTGTAAACTCTACCAGGTGATAAATTTGCTTTCACTGTCATTCCTCTATAATTTAATCGTTTAAGAGAATTCTGTTCGTTCGACCAAAGCCCAACTTCACGAAGATCCCCTTCTTTCCAGCATATATTGACTGTCAGTTTGCCACGTGCCTTCAGTCCTTTCACGCAGCCATTAGCCCACTTATCCCGAGGAAGGGCAGGGAGCAAGTACAGGTCTTCCGCGGTGCTCTGGACTAGCATTTCTGCAATCGCTGCTGGAAAACTGAAATGAAAATAAATATTGAAAAACTATGAGATCTTTCAGTAACTTGCATAATTGTTAATACGAAATGTTTGCCAAGAATCTATGTTTTGCAGAAGTCCACATATAGAACTGATGATAGCTTGCACTTTCATTCACAGAAAATTAAAAAAGAATTTTGCTAACCCAAAGTTGGCGTCAATCTGGAAAGGTGGGTGTGCAGTGAACAAGTTACTATATAATCCTCCTTCGTAATTGCCTTCATTTTCCGGGTCCACCAGGACAAACAAATGCTTGACCATCCTATACGCATGCTCACTGTTGTGGAGGCGTGCCCACAGTGCAGCTTTCCACATGGTTGACCATCCTGGACCATCCTCTCCTGTTTGTAAAGCAAACGCTTCAGACTTAACCAGAGTAAACGGGAAATGCCCTATAATTACTTCAGTGCAGTTGCATCAGAATCAATAGCCAAACAGCATAGTTGCATGCAAGTTCTCAATTTGAGATTGAGTAAACAAAGTAGCTCTAAAATCTTCAGCACCACAATGGCGTGAAGGTGTTTCTACAAAATCAAATTTTAGAAGGGCAATCAGAAGATAGCATTTGTCATCTTCTGTTTCACAGTTAAGTTACCCTCTTTTCTGAAAATGTCTTTAAACTAAACTGCGCATTTCATGACCAATTACATATGTGGTATGTAGGCATTAGAGATATACCTCTTTTGTAAAGGGTATTGCCTGCAGCTTTACATAGATCTGTAGTTTTCTCTACAGTTATTGTATGCCCTGGAAAAAGGCCAAAGAGGTGTGATACATGTCGATGGTGAACCTCTGGGTCCTGAAAATCCTGTGCCTGTCAAAGCATAGAGAAAACTTCTTAACCAAGAAATATGATACAATTTTTTATCATAGCAAAAAATTATTATTTGTACTCGATCTTTTAACTTAGGCGAAATTGAGAAACTCAAGTCAAGAAACATACCCACTCCATAATGGAACCGTCTCTAGAAATTTTTGTTCGTAAAAGCCTTGGAAGAGCTTCAAGAACTCTTTGAACAAGTTCATCCTCATTTCTTCCCAGAATCTGTTTGTAATAAACTTACGAGCATACACAGATGAGTCAACAAAACTAAAAGACTGAACTACCGTTACTGGGAAAAAGAGTATCACCTTAGCAGCAGAAACAATTGCAGAAAATACTTCTTTTATGATTGACATGTCCATAGTTGATGAGTAGCTGACACTTGCAGGTTTACCATCTGGAGCAATAAACATATGTTCTGGAGAAGTTGACGGGTTGGTTTCCAGATATCCTCCAGGCCCTTCAATCAACCAATCCAACAGAAATGATGTACATCCTTCCAATAAAGAGTATGCCTTATCTCTTAGAAAATCCTAATTATGCAACACTATGTTAAAAATCATCAATTTACAATTAACATTTGTAATACCTATTTTAACTTGCAAGCAAAACACATATAAAGCTCTTTGGTACAGGATGAATAATGATGTCTCCTAGGGCAGTTAAAAGTTAAAACAATTATCATGGATGTTCTGTCATCACAGGTGCTTATGGATGCCAAAAATGGTATTAGCCCATGGCAACTTACTTCAAGACTCTTGACTCTCCGAGTTTTTCTTATAACCCTTTCCTTAGAGCATCAAATCTAAAGTCAACCACCATTAACAAAGGTAGTAACTACAATTTAGAGATTCTCCTACCCCCTTCAGAGAAATTATTTTCCAGACGAAAATATCTTCACTCAACTTATTTATCAGTTTCTTTAAAGGGACAGCAGTTGTTTCACTAATCAGTTAATATTAAGCGCAAGCCTCTTTGTCTAACAAACAATGAAGCAATAATGCCACTCAAACCCTTTCCTGAAATGTTACTGTGGATTGGATCCTAGGTATGACTTCCCTGGACCTATAAAGTATAAATGCTTGTCTTTTTGTACCAGTGCATGAAGTTGAAACAATGGCAAGGGCAAAACTAATAGCATGAGTTGAGTGCTTCACCAGCAAAGACCACTAACTTGTTAGAGGGGACTGTTTTATGGCTTCAGATTTTACTTCTCGATTCCCTTGGCCTCTTGTTTTTCTTGTCCTTTCCTTTTCCTAATCGTAACTACTATCACAACAAAGAGATCAATGGAACACTTACTAAAAAATGACCATGGATCTCTGAAGAGTCATTAGGATCACTAAAACCGAGTAAGGTGTTCCGTGATACTTATTTTTCAATACTGCGATTTTGTGTGCCTTGTTAGCAGATGCCACACTTGTGTTGATATCAGCTAGAAGTACCAAGTTGCTGAGATTTGGAATCTTACTTTGTCCATCGTGTAAGTATAATGCTCCCACAAGTGTGTACAAAGCCAGGCGCCACCCATTGGCCACAAAGCCCATAAAGCTTGACCTGCATCTGGTGATGTTTTCGCCCACAGGTCAGAAACTTGATGTGCAACCCAACCTTTTGCTTCGTAGTTCACCTGTAATATTCAGTACCAAATAAGAAAAGTTACGCATTCCCAGGTACAAAGGGGAGCGGATGGACATTTTGAAGAAAATTTAAGGCCTGGGCAAATCTTTTTAGTATTTTATCCACAGGCTCACTACTAAAGAAAGTCCCCTTCCAAAGAAAATTCGTGAAGCCTTTACACAATATATGGACTAAAAGAAATGCCAGGACCAGCAGAGGAGGTTGGAAAGGAGACTTACTTTCGCAGTCTTGCTCCCGCTGATTGACAGAGAGGAGATGTACTCAAACAAGGGTTCTTGACACTCTTTTAGATTACAAGAAAGAGAAGGCCAGTAGTTCATTTGTAGGTTTATATTCAAGTGTTGAGCACCACTGAAAAACAAGAGAGAGAGAGAGAGAACCATCAAGAGAGAAGCTTTTGATGCAAAAAGCTGCAGGAATTCGGATGCATCATAATAATGGTAATTACTTATCCTGAGAGAAAGTTGTTTAAGTTGTTAAATTAACATGTAGGAATGCAATTGAAGCCCAGGCTTTTTCACCAAAAAAGAAAAGAAAAGAAAACTTTCAGGGGTGCAGTAAGAAAGACAGAACAAAAGAAAGCTATCTTGTTTATTTTCTTTCACCCTCTTTTTTGGGGGGATGGACAATACATTTTCTGAAATATAAATGCAGTGTAGAAAATGTAAATCAAGCAATAAAAAATTATAGAGATTGTGTAACCAAAAAAATATATAGAGGAAGGAATGCTGAACGTACTCCCACGGTGGTGTAAGATCCTTGTTCCATATACCCTGCAGATTTGCCACTTGGGTTCCAGGCCTTGAACAAGAAATAAGCAAATATCGACCATATTGGAATAGAAGCTCCACCAAGGATGGATCTTCATCAGTTTGAAAGGCTTTCACCCTCTCTGCAGTCGAAACTGTATCATCTTCACTTCCCTTCAAAGATAAATCTCTCTTAAAGGGCATATGTTCCTTTCTAGTCAAAGATGCATTTCCTGAAACATTCTTGGAGCTTTTTGAAAGCTGGAGTGAAAAACGATGAAAAAGACTCTGATAATCATCCAAATGATGTGCATATAGATCAACGTACGACAAATTGCCTATTGACTTTAATGCACTCAGGGAGTCTGAAGTAGGGTTCTTCTTGGAATCGATAGGCTTTGTAAATGGCCCGTCAAATGAAGACGAGGACACTAAAAGTAAAACAGCCCAGTCTGAACCTTCAACCCTCAATTTCGAATCTTCTGAAACACGAACCAGTCCTCTGGCCTCACTAACTTGTAAATCGAGAATTGCAGTAAACTGAATTCCCTGTGGACTGTCATTTTCATTCAGCTTTTGTGCATACCTGTTACCAGGACAACTTCCTTCTATTATAATCTGATTCTCACCTTTTACATACGAATGATGACTCATCTTACTATCCAGAGACACTGTAAATGATACAGACCCTGGTTTGCTCCCAGAAATCTTTGTCACAATCACTTGATTAGGATTAGAAGCGAAGTGTTCCCTCGTATATTCGATATCAGCCACAGAATATTTTACTGTTGCTGTTGCTGTGTCTAAATCCAGCTCTCTCTTATATGTTTTCTCATCATAATTGAGATGTGAATCATCAAATTCCAGCTTGATATCGCCAAGTAGTTGGTAAACCTTTAACAGCAGAAAATAATTATTATGAGAAAATTTTTGCAGTAGGCCTGGCCAGAGAAAATATTACTGGTTTGGGGCAAAGGAAGTCCTGGCCCAAGCATTTATGCATGAGGCACCAACCCAGAGCCAGGAAGTACCAATCTATCATCCTCCACTATTGGCTATGTCAGTGCTCAATCGCCTAGCTTATATTCTGTATTACTCTATGATAAGATTAGAATAAAAAATACCAGAGTCGCCTGCTCAGAATATGCACCGAGCCACTGAGGTGTTCCTATTACACATGTTTCAGAAGGATAACTAAACAAGCTTTCACCACTACACTCAACTTCAAAATACTACATGATTAATATTGATAAATTTTCAGAATTTATACTATATAACATATTCATAACTGACGTATTTCCAATTAACCAAATAACATATTAATAACTGACGCACTGTTTGCATCTTTTATCAACAATTAAAGCAACTGGGATTTCAAATCAATTGCCTTGAATGGCGAGTGCTCATCAGTCTAACAATAAGCTTAACAGATCTACAAATTGCCAGAAGCTTACTTGTGAGGGAATAAAAAGGAGCGAAATAAATGACACCTGAGAATGATACATACATCAGATTGATTTCCAGAAAGTTTTTCTGCTGCAGTTGTAGCTTCAGCATACTGGCCATTATCAACAAGTTTTCTGACCTCTGACAGGGCTGCTGGAGCATTAGGGTTAGTATAGTCTCCTGGGATTCCAGTCCAGAGTGTATCCTCTGCAAGAGAGTCCAGAAAGTAATACTGTGAGCTTTCCTCAAAGAGAAAGCGAGGATGAGGGGCAAGTCTATCATATATCAGACAAAGCAGACGAGCAGCTCTGTTTCACTGATCTATAGCGAAAGTTGAGAACTGAGACAACAATACTTCACTCACTCTATTTTGTAACAAATAAAGGAAAATCAAATTCAATTGGCATAAAGCATAAAGTGAGATGTTCTTCATTAAAGAAAAAAAAGAAAAAGAAAACCTTTTTCCCATGGTCGCAAACTGAATTATCGTAAAGCATATAAAACCAAAAATGCACCTTATCTCCAATTTCCTAACAACCAATCAGCAACATGCATATAGTAGATCTCCACAGGAACTAATCAGAAAAGCAATATTGCACAAGCCTGGTAGAATCTAAACAGTTCAAATCATGCAGAATGTAAATCTGATGTTCCAGATTAATGACCTAAAGAAGAGTATACGATATTTTCCTAATAATCAAAGATTGAGCGCTAAAACCACAAATACCATAATCAACTACAAAAATTCATTTTCAACTGAAAAGTAAGAATTGTTTTTTTCCTGGAAGCCCTCATTAAGTAGAATTTCCATATCTTGAAACAAAAGCAACAGTCATCTTCCTTTAGTTACCATTAAGTTGGAGAGTTTCTAATGCAACACCACCCCAAATCATAGCACCAAGCCTGCCATTGCCAATCGGAATTGCGTCCGTCCAATGCTTAGCTGGCCCACTAAAGGTAACCTTCAATGGTTTAGAACTTTCTCCATTGTTATCCTCCATCCAACTCGGATTCCACCAATCCTTCTCTGTAGAACGCTGCACCAGAACCCACTCCTTATCTGCCATTTCACCAAAACAAGAGGGGTAAACACTGAAAGCTAAAAGGTTTGTGTGAACTCTTATAAATTAGCAAGTGCGTGGGGGAAGCTAGTGAATGCTTGTAGCTGCAATTGCTTTTCTTAGAGTGAACCCATTTTATCTATTTTTTTGGCATTAACTTTTTGAAGGGATCGGTTTCGTACACACAACGTCGAATCTAGATTTCGAACCACATCCGTGGCCATAGTTTCGGCAAGACAAGTTGCAGCAAAATTCTTTCAATGTTAACTGTTTTTGTGAGAGGTTATAATCAATTTTTTCCTCTCACATAAACGTGGCGCTAGCTGGATACCGGGACAGAGGAATCTCGAGAGAAACTAGATAGATTGTCTTTAGTTTGTTTTTCTTGTCGCGTTAAGTCGGTGCTGAATCAGTTCGCATTAAAGAGGAGGTCGGTGCATGCGGCTGACTGCTGAGACAGACTGTAGATATTGTGTCACAACTCGAATTTCGGGTACTGGCGGCGGGCAATGCAGGCATCATCTACACCCATGGCTGGCTATTTGTTACTGTGATGCCAACGCGTTATTTTAAATTAAAAAAAATGATTAAAATTTCCAACGCGTTATTTTAAATTAAAAAAAATTATTAAAATTAATATTTTTATGTTTTTAAATTATTTTAATATGTTAATTATTTTTAATATTTTAAACTGCAATTATTATCGCAATTTCCTATCCAACAAATTATATAAATTTTTATGATAATTCATAAAGCATTTAAAATATCAAATAAAAAAATAATTCTATAAAAAATTTAAAATATCAAATAAAAAAAATAAAAAAATAGTTCTATAAAAGTAAGTAAGATATACCAACAAATAAAATAGTAGAAAATCTCAACAAAATTAATCTATTAACAAAAACTAAAAATTTAAAAATGATACTTATAAAAAAAGAAGTGAGTTTAGCTAATTCAGTAAAGGAATAACATCTTAAGGTTTCGATAACAAATGAGATTTGTAACCCCGATCATTATGAGAGGATTAGTCACCACATGTTGATGTTTTTTTTACTAGTTAAGTATACAGACTACTATGTGCATTTAGATTAATTACTTTTTATTGGTATGAAATTTCTAACAAATATCTTGATATCAAGATATAACAGACTTTGTATAATTATCAAAATAAAATAATATTATATCAAATAAAATTTAATTGAATAAATACAAGTGTACATTCAAGAATGGATTAATACTTGAAAAATAAAATAACATATATAAATATTCAAAAAATAATAAGTTGTACTCATCATAAATAAATATATTCATATTTATATTATATATATATTAAAAATTATTTCACTCACCTAGAAAATAAAAACAAAAGACAAACATATATAAAATTGGAGAATAACAAAGATAATTAGGAGAAATATTAGAAGAAGAACCTATAAGAAATATAAAAATTACTCAAAAATGATTCATAATATATAACATAAAAAATTACAATGTTAAAATTAATACATAATTATAAAACCGATACAATATCACTCAATTGATCTTGAATATTTTTTAAATTGATTTAACTTGGAATAGCCAATTAATTCTTACTATTTGGTCGACCGAGACCATTAGATAAATCAATTAATTGAAATTTACCAACCGATTGACTAGTTATTTGAGATCTTAAAATCCCGATTTACCAATCTCCGAAACTACAAATCCTAAAATAATCGACATGGTCCTTAAAAACCAACAGCTGATAATCAACACAACTTCTTGAAGAAGTCCGTTGTACAAAAGGCACACATGCACGTGTGTGAGTACAAAAGGAAAGAGTTGACAACGACCTATGGGACAGATAATGCACAACATATAATGCAATTGAAATTATGAAGGGAGAGGGAGTAACGCTGAACATACTCCCATGGTGGTTCAATATCTTTGTTCCATAAACCCTGCAAATTTGCCACCTGAGTTCTAGGCCTTGAACAAGAAATAAGCAAGCAACGACGTATTGAAATAGTAGCTCCACCAAAGAAGGATCTTCGTTAGTTTTGAAGGATTTCACCTTCTCTGCTGTTGAAACTGTATCATCTTCACTTATCTTGAAAGATAAATCGTTATTATAAGCCATAAGTTTCTTCACATGCAGAGTTGCATTTTCCTGACACACCTTGGAGCTTTTCAAAAGCTGGAGTGAAACACGATGAAAAAAACTCTGATAATCATCCAAGTGATGTGCATATAAATCAGTGTATGACAGATTGCTAATTGACTTCAATGCACTCAGGGAGTCAGAAGCAGGGTCCTTCTTGGAATCTATAGGCTTAGTGAATGGCCCATCAAATGAAGAGGAAGACACTAAAAGTAAAACAGCCCGGTCTGAACCTTCAACCTTCAACTTCCTGCCATCCAAAATGTGAACTACTCCTCCACTTTTACTAATCTGTTAATAAAAAATTGCGAAAAACTGAATTCCCTTTGGATTGTCATTTGCATTCAGTTTTGGTGGGATCCTTTTACCAGGACAACTTCCTTCCATTATAATCTGATTTTCACCTTTAACATCATGTTGTTTAGACAGTGGTGAAGGTAGAGTTTTTTAAACGGAGATAAATTATTAATAAATACTATATTATATAAATATGTGTTAAAAATCAATTCAAAACATATATACTAATTTATACAAGTAAAATTAATGTACAAATAGTACTAAAATAACTTACATTATAATTGTTCTTTTCGAGTTTTCATATTTTGAAATCACTTCATAATAATTTCATTATCAATTATCAATCTTATTGAAAATATATTTCTCATTGTATAGAATCAAATTGTCATTCATTTACTTATCTCTCATCCTATTCCGTAATATACTTTTGACAATATGCATAATAGAAAAAACTCTTTCTACCATAATAGTTGCAACTGATATAAGCATATATACTAATAAAAATATCAAATACTTTTTGTTTTCATCATTTTCTCTACAAGACTAGCAGTACCTTCAATACTAGAGAATTCATCATTACCATATAGATCAATAATATACATATTAAGCTAGTCACCAAGTACCATAAAATCTACTATAGTGAATTCATTGGGATAAAAATGAGTAAAGCAAATAAGCTTTTCTTTGTTAAAAATAGAGAAAAAGTCACATGGGTTTTAACATGCCACATAAAGAAGTAACTCTATATTCGTTTTAGTAAAACGATCATCCAACTCAATAAGTTGCATGTCAAAAATATTGTTAAACAATTCATAACAGAAATGGTATAGATTTGTAATCCCTTGAGAGTTTTACCTTGAACGCCCACGAAGCTTGTACTCATCATCCATGTTTAAAATATCAATATCATGTTTGATGCAAAAAAATGACATTTTTTCTAATAAAGATTCGCGATCATTCTCTTTAATCATTTCAAATCGCTCCTTTGATGTTTTCAATAAACTTATAATATTTTTTATGTCTTGATCTTTTCTTTGGAATGTTTGTGAGAACTCATTAGTAACTTCTAGTATCATTCTCGAACAATGAAGCATTAACATAAAATTAAATGATGCTATAATATTTGTTAAAATGACTAATTCTATTCTTTATTTCGAGTTCATCTAATCCTCTCTTGTAATCTTAAACATATCAAAAATTGATGAAAACATTACAAGTAGATGAATAATTGTAACATAGTAAGAGCCTTAACGAGTATCATCATATCTTCTAAGAAAAGTTTATTGGTTCAAGCCCTTTTCCACTAGAAATTTCTCCATTTTCAAGTCCTTCAATAATTCTAGCATATTGTTTTTCTCTAATTACCTCTATCCTTTGATATGATGCTCCAACTATGTTTATAATGCTAGAAATAAACGTGAAGACATGTCTAACTTTATTATGCTTCTTTGTAACAATTGAAGTTTGTGAGCAAAATAATATACATAATATGCATTTAGATTGTTATTTAGAATAAGTGCTTTCAAGCTATTGAATTCACTTCGCATATTAGTAGCTACGTCATATCCCTGAACATGCAATTTTGATATATTTAGCCCATGTTTAGAAAATAAAATTTTAATAGCTGTCTTGAGTGAACTAGTAATTGTATCTAACACATGTTGAATACCGAGAAAACATTTAATTATGTGTCTATTATTGTCTATATATATCATAGAACAACTGTCATTTGTTCCTTAATTGTAATGTCACATGTCTCATTAATTAAAATTAAAAATAATAAGTCATCTAATTTATTATTAAACAAAAGTCAGTTGAGTTACATAATAATTCTAAATCTTTTATATAAAATTCATAGCAAAATACACATCAATTCATTAAACAAAATCCATTTTAATTCATATCTATAGATATGCATATAATAAGTATATTGATTAAATTATATTTAATCATTTCTAGATATTTAATTAAGAAATAATACCTAATGTTTGTATAAGAGGAACAATGCTTGAAAAACATGTTTTCTACTTGAAATTTTACTTATAAACAAATCATGTAAAAATATAAAATTTCAATAAACTATTCCATCAATGTAAAAAATGTTAAAAATAGTAGTTTTGCATGAATATTAATTTATTTCTTTATAATAAGAAAAGAAACATTTAATTAATTAAATTAACAAATTTAAACATTTATTTTGAACATATTTATAACAAAATCCTAAATTATCATAAACCCTAATATTTTTAATAACTAATAATAATAAAAAAAATTAAAATTAGATAATAAAATAAATAGAAAAGTTGAAAAAAAATTACTTAAAGTATAAAGCGAAAGGCAAAAATAATTCATTGATGAGAAATTTGCATTCAAGAGACAAGGAGAGGCAAGAACGGCAACTAAAAAACAACCCTCTTTATTTTGTTAGACTGGAGAAACAAAAGGGAAAAGGGAAAAAGTTGGGGAGTTGTAATTATATATATATATATAAACTTATAAGTCAAGTTAGTTAACAATAATAAAAGATAAAAAATTTTCTTATATGTAGGCTGTAGCAATAATTCACTCTCATTAATATATAAATATTTAAAAAAAAAATTAAAGGGGCAATTGCTCCTTTTTCACCAACTTCGTCATTAAATGATTGATTGATTAAATATATTATATATAAAAAGACTTTTCCTTAATAAAATAGTGGCATATAAGTTTTTATTAATAAGTACAAGCAACCTTCAACAAATATTGATTTTTATCCTTAACATCCATGTTTTGCTTTGGTGCATTGAATAAGTAGTTTGATGAATAATTTCTCATGTTTTCAAATACTACTAAAGTTTTGAATAATGATACTCTTTCCTATTATTTCTATAGAAAACCTAGATATGTTGGGATTCTATCATTTTATGAAACTTTTGAAATAATATTTTTATGTATCTTTAGATTTCATCAAGTCCACTCAGGTTATCTTGGTCTAATAATCAATAAAGTTAACAAACCAATATGATCCATCTAAAAAAGTGGTTATGGATAAATCCTAGGCATTTGAATATATAATCATTTATAGGTATGGCTTTCAATCAAATTTATTAAAAGTAAAACATAAAGGTTCTTTTCAACTTCATAAACATTATATCTAAAACTAGAAACACATTTTTTTTCAAATAAACTAGAACATGGTTTTTCTAGATAATCAAAGAAAGCTTGCCTCAAACATGAATGCCATAACTAAATTTCAATCATATTCTTTTTCCTTCAGTAACAACTATTATAAAAACTTGATGTATCCTATCATATGATTTTAACACTAAGTCCATGTAATATTGCTTCCCTACTTAATACAATAACAAATTGTCTACATGTTTGAAATATCCTTAAACACAAAGATTATCATATAAGATAAAGCTAAGATTATTTAGGAATTTGACAATAGATTATAATATAATGATATAACAATTATAACATAATTCAAATTTAAAATATCAGTAAAAGTCAAAGAACCTTCCTCAATAATTAGGGTTAAAGTATCATTGATAGTAAAAACAATTTTATATAACACTGAATTAAGATATAAGACATGTCTAGATCCAAATATTATATAATTTATAGCACCAGAATTAATTAACCATGTACTATTATAAATAATACATAAATATTTAAAATCTTATCACTATTATATCCAAACTCTTATCAATGCTAAGGGTTTGTCAACAACATTATCTTTTTTTCAACAATTATTGTAATAGAAGTCTTTTTAAAATACTTCTTGCATGAATAATAGGTATTGTTCCATCATTTTTTATATGTTTCAAGCTTGTGACATCAACTTTTAGAATGATCCTATTTAATAGCAATGATTGAATTTATAAATAAATTAGTTTAATTTAAAGTTGTATTTTCCAGGAAAATACTTTTCTAAAAACCAAGCCAAAATTTTCTTTGTCTAGAAAGTGTTTTTCGTTAATCAACTTTCCTAACAACAAACAAACACAAGAAATTTTGGAAAGTGATTTTTCGAAAAACAAATACATCCAAAAAGAAAAACATTTTCCTGAAAACCAAGCCAAAATTTCCTTTGATTGGAAAATGTTTTCCGTTGACCAACTTTCCTAACGGCAAACAAACATAAAAAAAGTTTGGAAAATAATTTTTCAGAAATTATTTTTCGAAAAACAAATACATTCAAAAAGGAAAATAATTTCCTGAAAACCAAGCCAAATTTTTCTTTGATCAAAAAGTGTTTTTTATTGACCGGAAAACATTTTCTGTTAACCAACTTTTTAAATAGCAAATAAACATAAAAAAAATTTAAAAAATAATTTTTCAGAAACTAATTTTCAGAAAACAAAAATGACTTTAGTATACTTTCCTGAATCCTAGTCCGGAGAGTATCCTCTACAAAAAGATCCGGAGTAAATGCGGTGACCTTCACTCATTTTGTGTGCAAACACAAGTGAGGGGGGAGAAAAAACGAAGATCAAATTCATCATTTATCAAATAACGCATAAAATAACGCATAAGAATAGCAATAAGATCAAATTCATCATTTATCAAATAACTTATCAAATAACGCATAAGGTAATGATCTATAATTCCAGATAAGACTATTATATTTTACTCTCTCAATATTGTCGCAAACACACAAAATAAAAATAAAAATAAAAATGCACATCAATATTCTTTTTTTAAGAAAAACAGGCAAACCAAGAAACTCCGATTCAAAGGATCCCACTTTACATGGAGTTATCATAAAGAAAACTGGATTAACATAAAGTTATCGATTAACAACATACATTCTGAAATTATCATAAATTTCTCAATATATGCAAATTGAGATAGTGCGGTCCAGAATGATGAACTAAGCAGTATTTAGAATTTAATAAAAAAGGTTAAGCACTGAAACCAAAATGCCATAATCAAATAATCAACGACTAAGAGCATAAACATTCTTCCACTTTTATCCGTAACATTAAGTGGAATCGAATCTCTCATTTTTTCATGACAAAAGCATCTTTTACAGCACCCAAAAAGAACATTTGCAGTATCCATTTAAGGCCAAGCATTGAACAATATCAAAACAATCTAAACTGAACAATCCAGCTTAACTCAACTTGCTACAAATATGCTTTTCTTCTTCTTTTTTTCTTGCAAAAAAAAAAAAATAGCACAATGAGGATCCTTTTTTCTGTAGTTAATTACTTACCATTAAGCTGAAGAGTTTCCAATGCAACATCACCCCAAATCATGGCACCAAGTCTTCCATTTGCAATCGGGATCGCATCCGTCCAATGCTTAGCCGGCCCACGAAATGTAATCTTCAATGGCCTGGAACTTTCTTCACTGTCATCATCGTCCATAAAACTGGGACTCCTGCAATCCTTCTCAGGAGTCCGGCGCACAAGAACCAGTGAGTTATGTCCTTCTCATCCTCCATTATCACGGAGTGTACATTTTACTTTCCACCGAAACAACAAACCGAGTGATACTATTACCTGTCGGCGGGGTCAAATATTTTTTTTAATAGAAAAAATCTATATATATATATATATATATTGATTTTTTAATATATTTTTATACATTAAAAAAATTATATAAATTGAAAAGATCATGTATACATGTAATTAAATAAATTAAAAATTATATAGGTTAAAAAATAAAAAAATCAGTAATAATAACACAAAAAAATAAATAAAAAAAGATATATACAAATCAAAATATTTAATCTTGCAATAAGAGATATTTACCTTGTTGTGCATACTAAATTTATTTATTAAAATTAATTTTTTATTCAATCAAACAATAATATAAATAGACATACATTAAATTTATTGAATAAAATAAAATAAAAAAATATTATACAATACTAATTTATTGAATAAAATAAAAAAAAAATATTATGCAATATTGCATATATTAGAAATATTATCTAAAAATAAATATTTTTTATTTTAAAAAATAGGGTTCATCCATATAAAAGATTATAGATAAATGAGAATAATATTTCCAAAAACTAAATACACACAACAATATTAAAAAAAATCTTTATAAAAAGGTTAAATAAGTAAAAACAAATCTTAGAAGAGGGATGTTAATTGAACCATAAATTTGAGAATTATTTAAGGAAAAAATAAATTCAAAGAAGATATCAATTAAAAAAAATAGAAAAAGAAAAAAGTAGCTCAAATGTTGTGGCTTCTCGCCAAATATGTGTTCTAGGTTACGGACTCAATCAGATTCAATAACTTCTTTTTAAAAAATTCTATTTAACCTTTAAAAAAATAAAAAAATAATCCAGACTCTCAAGCCCATGGCCCAGTATGCCTGAGCCATTTTAAGAAAAGGCTCAGGTGTTTAGTGAGCCTTCAAGCCCAAGCCTGCACACCTAGGCTTGGTTATATTTTTTATTTTTTGAATGGGAGGAAGACCCCTTGTCTGAAAAAATATATAAGCAATGTGTCATCTGCAAGCCTAGATTTCAACCATTATTGTGATGACTAGAAAATTAGAGTAACTTTTTAAGGTAAAAAAAAAACTCTATTTTTTAGTCATTTTAACCCCAAAACATCTTGCCAATACCTTTATAACAACTAAAAACCATTCTATCTACTACATAAATCCAAAACCAAATCGGGTTAGTTTTGACTTTTTTAATTTAGATTTATTTTTTTATGCAATATCAATGCTTCAAACAACCATCATGAAGCTTTTATCATCTTTAGAAACTCGAACACCAATAAAACCTATTTTGGTGGGAGAAAATGAAGTGAATAGTAACTTTTCTCTTATCATCACAATCCAATAACACATCTCTATTTTCTTTTTAATTAAGGGTTAAAAATAACAAAAATATATTTATATATCAAAATAATTTTAAAAAAATTTTAGATACCTAAAATGTATGAATTATATTATTTTAAAGATTAAGGACCTAAGTATATTTTGCTTGAAGTTTATGATATGCTATTTATGTTTGACTTTTTTTTTATTTCAATTTTTATTCTTCCGGTTTCACTATTGAATAAAAAATTAAAATTAATTATCCTTCAATTAGGATCAAATAGCATAATATTAAATTTTAATGATAAAAATAAATTATTAAAAATTAAACAATAAATTTATAATTTTTTGTAAATATGTGAGTGTTCAGTAGAAAAACCATATGGTATAGATTTTCAGGGTAAAAGGTTTGAACAGTGAGGGAGGGAAAGTCGCATTGAATGCAACCAGCGTGTAATGTTGCTATCATTAGATTTGTTGGTTGTATGCTAGTGTAATTATAATTAATTTTTAATGTGTTTTTTATTTGAAAATATTTTAAAATAATAATTTTTTATGTTTTAAAAATTATTTTTAATATTAATATATTAAAATAATCTGAGAATATTAAAAATATTAATTTAAAATAAAAAATAAAAAAATTAATTTTTTAAAAATATTTTTAAAATGTAAAAATAAAAAAAAAATTTGAGGTGGTGAAAGAAGCTGATTAGTACTTAAAAGTGCATTTTTATCATGATTTTATATCATCATTTTGCACTTGAAGTATCAATAACTCCTTAACTAAAGCATGTTTTATAATAATATATCTAATAATATAAGATACCTTTAATTTAAGGTAAATGTTCATTTTAAATTGAGGCCTATCACATAAATAAAAGGATTGATTGATGA
>NW_011499883.1:1354593-1387813 GCF_000495115.2 Populus euphratica
TGATCGAATTACCGAACAGTGTTCCGGTTTCGATTGCATCGACATCTCTTTTCTAAGTTTGGCCATCTCTTTATCCTTTCAATTTTAGTTCTTAAATTCATCAATCAATCCTTTCATTTATGTGATAGGCCTGCATTTAAAATGAACATTTACCATAAATTAAAGGTATCTTATATTATTAGATATATTATTATAAAACATGTTTTAGTTAAGGAGTTATTTATACTTCAAGTGCAAAATAATGATATAAAACCTTGATAAAAATGCACTTTTAAGTACTAATCAACATACATCAATTCCTTATAGATTGGTATGAGGTTTCCTTAATATAGTAGCATCATTCTCTAAGTGATACCTACTGACCTTTCACTAATTTGCTAAGGGTTGATCTCGAACCCCTATTCTCTAATATAGTCTTGAACTGACACATTTTTTAGGCGATGCCTAACGGTCTCTCACCAATTCATCAAGGGTTGATATCAAACCACCTATTCAGCAGTGAAGTCTTAAACTGACACATTCTCTAAATAGTTTCTAAAGGCCTCTTATTAATTCGATAGGGATTGATCTCGAATCTTTTATTCTTTAGTGTTGTCTCGGACTAACACATTCTCTAAGTGATGCCTAAGGGCCTTTCATTAGTTCTTCAAGGGTGGATCTCAAATCTCTTGCCTCTTTAGTGTAGTCTTGGATATGTACAATCTTCAAGTGATGCCTAAAAGCCTCTCATTCATTCATTAGGGATTGATTTTAAATCTCATACCTCTCCAATACAGTTTTGGACTAGCACAACTCTTTAGTAGAGCTCTTAGACTTTAAGATATTTATAAGAATGATCTTGGATCTCTCACTCTCAAGTAAAATCACTTTTCAAAGGATGAACTTAGTCTCCATAATGTGATAGCACCAATCTTCAAGGGATGAACTTGGCCTCCCTCGTGTAGTGGCATCGCTTTTATTGGATTCATCCTAACCATTTATAAATTTTTTAAATATAAGCTCAACCTCCAATAAGAGTTCCTCTAATGTGAGTTGAGTTCCTCTAATGAGTTTGGAGATGCAAGTTTCTCTAAAATGAGTTGATTTCCTCTAATAAGTTTGGAGATGAGAGTTCTTCCAATGATAGTTTTTTAAAAGTGAGTTGAGTTCCTCCAATGAGTTTGGAGATAAGAGGTCCTTTAAAAGGTTTCTTTTATGGATTCCTCTTAACCACTTAGAAATATTTTTAAGTACATGCTCATTCTTTATAGATTTCTCTTATCCTCTTAGAAATTTTTCTAAGTATAAGTTCATTCATGCCCTATACATACTTATAAATTCTTTTGAATCGTGATGCATGCCCCTACACAAGGGTTCACCAATATATTACCTAAGGTTTCCACCCCTTTTCTCATATAAAAAATTTGATGAACTTGTCATAGTATCTGAGTATTTTTACAAGTCTTTATGTGTCAAGATCACAAATACTTAATGCAAAATACTAATGAACCCAAATTTAACAAGCATAAAAACTATAAAGACCCTTTTTTTTTATCAGGCTCAACTAAAGAAAACCTCAACTCCTTTAAGCTCATCCAAGGGAATGACTCTCCTTTTTTTAGCATAGTCAATGGAACGACCTTTCTCTATTGAGCTCAACTAAGGGAATGACATCATTTCTCTTAGAAACATCTAAGGGAATGACCTATCTCCTTTAGACATGACTAAGAGAATTACCCTTCTCTTTCGGGCACCTAATATTTCTTGCGAATGACTAAGGGAATAACCCATCTCCTATGGACTTAGCCAAAAACAAAGACCCACATCTTTCAAGCTTAACCAATAGAAAGACTAAATACACTTGAGTTCATCCATGTGTCAAACCCAAGGGAACATAAGTCTAGTAACTTACCAGACCTAATATAGTTAGGATCAACTAAAAGACAAGCTCAGCTTCCTTAAGCTCAACTAAGAAAAGAACACACCTTTATTAAGCAAATCCAATCAAAGAACCTATCTCCCTTGGGTTCAACTGAGAAAAGGACCCACCTATTGAAAGACCTCTTAGGTCTAGTTTAAAGGAAGAAATCAACCTCTATGGATTCAGCTACTTTCGTATCCTACTTTTCTTACAACACTAAGTGTATAAAAATCTCACAAGGGCCCACTATATTTATTTATCATTAAATGATATCAGGATAAAATAACATCTCAACCCCTTTTCCATATGAAAGAAGAAGATTCATAAGTTATAAATATCATATAGATCCTTCAAGCTTTAAATTCACAATCTCTATATTCTCAATATTTTTAGTATATATATTTTCATAGTCTATCTTTATAAAATATCAATACACTCTCTCTCTGAAAAGATACTTAAGCATCCAAGAATCTTTAAATCTATAACGAAGATTTCTTGTAAGTACTAGCCACCTTAGCCTACTAGGCACCATATACAAACTATTAACCACCTTGGCTAACGAGAATGAATTAAATTTCTAAAATTAAAAGATTAACTAATTATCTAGCACATAAGTCTTACTCCTAAGCTACTTAGATATTTTAGGATTTCCTCAATACTAAACAGCCCTAAGTTATTCCAATATCAAGTTTAAATTTTAACTTCTTTTCTATGTGTTGATCAATATGTAAGCAAATACCATATTCAAGAAATTAGCAATTATCCATTTGCTCCAATATTAAAACATATAAAGGTTAAGTGAAAACAAACAGACACACACAATTACCTATTTAAATATTTATTTACGTATAATGTATATAAAATATATTAGATTTTTCTTATATATAATTGCAAAAAATAGATTTAGCATTTTGTATCATTTCCAACTCTCTCTATTTTACTTAAATTGTATATAATTGCACTCAATTCTTCAATGAAAGGTAAAACACAATAGAAATGAATAAAATATCATAAACATAAATAAACCATGGCAAGTATGCTAATAAGAAATAAAGACACTAGTAATTTCCTTACCTTCTGGCTAGGATTAGGATATTAGGCTGGATTTCTTATAACTTTGTATTGGCATATTCTTCCAAACTTGGAAAATAAAAGGTCAGCTCAATATAACTCTTCAAGTGTATATTGAAATGCAAAATGTACAAAAAAAAGAAGAAGCTTGATTGGGCCTCAGACTAACTGAGCCTCATGAGACTCGGTTAAGTTAAGGACCAATTGAGCTCCTCTCTTTCTCCTCCTTTTTTTTTATCTCATCTTTTAGCTTGATATAGTCTTTTTTACTATTTATGAATAGTATTTACTATTCATGAATGATATTCACTATGCAAAGCTCGTTTATAATGAGTCTCAATTCCCTATACCTAATCAAATAAGCTTGTTTACAGTGAGTTTTGATTCCCCATACCCAATCAAATCTAGATCCACCCCCTTTTCTCTCTCTCTCTCTTCCATTTCTCTCATTTCTTAGCTTGGTATAGTCTTGTTTATTATTCATGAATAATATTTATTATTCATAAATAGTGTTTGCTATGCAAAACTTGTTCAGAACGAGTCCTAGGTCATTAGACTTGGTCAAATCAAGCTCTATCCTTCCCCTCCCCCCTCTCTTTCTCTTCCTTTTCTCTCTCATTCTTTAGTTTAGTATAGTCTTGTTTATGATTCATAAATAATTTTTACTATACAAAACTCATTTATCTCTCTCTTTCTTTTCTCTCTCATTATTTAGTTTAGTATAGTTTTGTTTACGATTCATAAATAGTTTTTACTATGCAAAACTCATTCAGAAAGAGTCTTAAGTCACCAAACTCGGTTAAATCAAGCTTCACCGCTCCTCTTTTTATTCTCTTTCTCTCTTTTCCCTTAATTTGGTATAGTCTTGTTTACTATTTATGAATAGTATTTACTATGCAAAGCTTGTTCATAATGAGTCTTGAGTCCCCAAACTCAATTAAATAAAGCTCTTCTTTCTTTTCTCTTTTTCTTCCTTTGGTTTGATCTAACTAACTACCTTCCCTCACATCATTTTACTATTCATGAATCGTATTATTTGTATTGTACTATTCATGCATGGTATTGTTCATCACTATTCAAACTATTTATGAATAATATATTTTCTTAGATATTTCACTAGATAGACTTTTTATAGCCGACGAGACTTCATAACAAAGAAGAGTAATTGATCTCCATATAAGCACTTTAACTCCTTTAGAAATCCAACAAATTTATAACCAAGTTTAGTTACTTAATGATGTTGTTGCAGTGATGCAACTGCATCTTCGCTCTCTTTCTTCTACACAATATAAAGCTATTATAGATGCATCAAATATACATATACAACTCTAGTTCCCTAGAGAAATATAGCAAAATGATATACACGTAAGTAACACTCGTACTATTACACTTAAAAGAAGCTACACACCTTGTTCTTACATGAAATGCTCTAAATAATCTAGTCTTCATCACCTAGCTCCCCTAAAAAATCTAGTCTTCATCACCTAGCTCCCCTAGAAAAGACCCAGGTACGAGATAAACTCCATGAGACCATAAGTTTGTGAGCCATAATATAGCGCTCACCAAAAGTCTTTACTTTGTCATAAAATATTACACACTCAACTCTCCAAAGATTATGTCTTTGCAAAAGTCAATTTAAATAACTATGAATGACTCCTAGACCTTTGAGAACATATACAAAATGTGGAAAGCCTCCTATAACTTGTCATACAAGACATTGATGTAATATATAAAAGCTCTTCTAACAACACTTTGTGGATCTGCACGTGATGATATCATAGTTTAAAGCCTGACTCTATTCTCCACTTTCATGATCTTAACTCTAAACTAATATCTTTTTTTTAACAAAAGCATTCCGATAAAAAAAAGTACTATGAAAATTTTCACAATCACACAATAAAAAGATGAAAGTACTATAACTTATTTCCAAAGTTGCAATGAAGAAATGTTCAATGTGAAAAGACTCTTTGAACATACAGTTAAAGAAGCTTTGATTAATAGAGCATACAACTATTTCTTTTAGAGAACATTATACATCATCCTTGACAAAAATCTACTCAATATGAAACACGTAATAAAAAACTACATCAAGGTGGAAAAAGCTAGAGTGACTAAACATGATCACCTATATTTCCATACACCTTCACCATACCATCAATCCGCAATGATAACATTTAGAATAAATATAAAGGGGTACATCTATGATTGCCTGAAGTTCTTTGAGCTCATGACCACACTATTATAACAATAAATATGACACTGAGAGTGTATGCACTAAAACAAAGATAGAACAAATGATCATTAGAGATCATCATCACCAATTTATGAAGAAAAAAATAGCCAAAGCTAAGGAAAGAAGTTTGTGCTAAGATCAAATAATTCATGGATTATCTCTAAATATTTGAATCTCCATCTTTTATTTTTTTAATAAAATACTATTTTATTTTAACCAAGCTAGTATTATAGATACATAACTCAATTTTACTATTCATGAATAAAAGTACTATTATAGTACTATGCATAACTCAATGTCACTATTCATAAATAGTAGCATTATTTTATGCATGACTCGGTTTTACTATTCATAAATAATATTTGTTACTACTCATGAATAATACTTTTCAAGGCTCGGTCTAACTCAGTTTCATATTCAATTCATTATTCCATCAATATTACCAATGGCTTGTAAATGAAAGGGAGTGTAAGCGATGACAACTAGTCTCTAAGCTTATGACCAAATTTCTCTAGGTCTCCCTGATTATTATCTTCGAGTCTTCATGACCAATATCTCTAGTCTCTATGATCAATATCTCCAGGTCCCATGATTAATGTCTTAGGTCCTCATGTTTAACTAATTGCATTTCTTGCATAATTAAAACCTCCTTCATATTAGTAGTTGAAGACTTATTAGCCAAGGGATGAATGGTGTTGTTGTTTTTAAAAATATTTCACTTTTGATTGGTTTGTGTTTAGGTGTTCTGGTGGATATCCATTCAATTTCCAATATCTCTCTCGCACTTGATGATCTTAATCAAAATAAGAACAATGTAATATTTTACGATTTCATGAGTTAGAGTAGGAAGAATAACCCCCTCTGAACTCTCAATGTTGCATGGTAATTCTTTCGTACTGTCATCACTGCAATTTATGTTATCTCACGTGCACCATTTAAAACTTCATTGCTTTTCTTCTTACACAATGCAAGAATAGGCCTTTATGACATCAAGCAACGAATTCTTTGATAGAATTTTTTTTCTTGAATTGCACTATAGAACTCATTGAGTCCCATAAAAAAACTGCATTAATATGTGTCTCTTATGGCCTACTCGACAAGAACAAATAATGTCATTATAGGACCCAGCTCATCCCATAATCCTTTTAATTTTGTATAGCAAGCTACAACAATCATGTGATCTTAAGTAAGATAAGTAATGTCCCTTTTAATTTAAAAAATACAAGAAGCATAACTTTGAGAAAATTGATCTTGAAGGTCTTGCCAAATTTCTTATAATGTCATAAAATATATAAGGGAATCATATATGCTAGGCCTAGTGTAAATGAATTGAGGATCCAAGATAGAATCATATCATTGCATCATGTGCACAATACATAGTCATCTAGTTCATTTTTCGCATATAGTATTTTGATGGTATCATCTACGAAGCCCCGATTGGATTTGATATTTAAAAAAGGTGTCATAGCTCAACAACAGGTTGAATAATTGTCTCTATTACGAGGTTTAGAGATAAGCACCATTCAAGGATGATCAAAATAGTGAAGAACATAAGGATTGGTTACATACTTCTAACTACTTGAAGATTACTCATTTACTATAGTGATAAGAGTAGCTAAAAAAATATCATAATAGCTTTAATAAGACATGTTTATGAAGGATGTCTGCAAGATAAATCACTGTAAAAGTTCCAAAAAGATAAACTTTGTTGCAAGCTCCTACAAAATGGTGAATAATTTGATGGTAAATATTGTAAAAAAACAAATATATATATTGCAAAGAGACAAACGTTGATGGATCACATGGATTGTTTAAAACAATAGCGAAGTAGTATTACAAAAGGCCAAAGTAATGTTGCAATAGTTGCACCTCTTACAACTAAAAAGTTTTAATGCAGAAGAACAATTGAAGTAGTAAAAAAAAGGTTTGATGGATTGTTAAATCAGCTTTGATACCATGTAAAGGGATAAAAGAAAGCACTTTTGTTATGAAAGACCCAATCATTATTAGTCTAGAGGGTATATCTATTTATACAAGTGATATTTACAATTAGTTAAAGAAATCTTTTCTAAATTGTTGGCAATAAGTAAATAGCAGCACTTATTGAATTTGGTGGTATAACTTTGTTAAATTTCTTCAACAAGAGTTCAAACTAGCAGCTCTCTCAACTTTGCATTGAATGGGTCGAGTTGACTCGACAAGACTTGGTTTTATTGGGGATTTTGACCGGTGATGTTCTGATAGTTGTCCATTAGAGGCTAAGCACACTGATACAATATTTAATGTGGTTCAGCAAATCGCCTACATCCACGGGAGAGGTTTATATTATTAGAGATATAGAAAAGGATACAATACAAATACATGGAGGAGGAGTATTATATCCACTCTACTTAACTCCCAGCTCTCATTCCTGCAGCTGCTGCAATGGCAGCAACCATTGCAACAACTCTCTTCTTCTCTTCTTTTTTATTCTCCTCACATTCTCACAACTTTGCTATTTAAAATTATACCTCTTTTATAAGCATCAATGGTAAGCTTCTCCATCACTCAATCAAATCTTTGAACATACAAAACCCAACTGTTTTTTTATGCTATCATCCTGCTAGTCTTTAAAAGTTTTATTATAAATTGTTACACATGAAAATAGTACCGTATGGATAATCTTTCAACTATGCAAGTTCCTAGGAAAGATTGGAGGGGTCATACTAGTCCCGTTTAAAACCTAATTTTCTAGACAGAACTTTTTAAGCCATATTTATCCATCACAACCTAATTTTCTAGACAGAACTTTTTAAGTCATATTTATCCATCATACTGTCTTTCTGTATATACAACCATTTGCTAGCTTTGTTGCAGCTTTCCTTTACTAGTGATCTAGAATATCTTTGTTTTATACCTGGTTTCTCAATATCTGATGAGACTACCAGTACTTAGATTCATTAAGATTAGTCTTCATTAATTTCCACTTTCTACCTCAAATCATCCACATGATCGGGTGTCAAGAGTGTCCCAATTTCACCTTTCATCGAGGCAATTAAAATTCCTCTCACTTAGCAGTTCAACACACATAATTGGGCAAACATGTGTGACTTCTTCTTCTTTTTCTTCTTCATCTCCATCGACCACCATAATGACCTTTAGATGTCTTCTAATTGGACAATCTCTCTTGTTAATTCACCACCATCACTTTCAGCCTAAATTTCAACAATCGGATCATAGCATTGCATCTAGAATGATCAAATTAGTTAGAAATAAGTTTAAAATCATCCAATTAACATTTCAGATAGCTGAGATTTGATCAAAACAATTCTGGCCTAATGAGCGGCCCAAATTCAAAATCAGAATCGATTGCATGTAGGATCAGCCACACTGGATCCTATCCCTCGGCTCACAGCTTGGATCAAACTTTATCTGGCTCCACTCAGCTTGGGGCTGATGACATGGCAGGTGGGTCCCAGTTTGCTGATGTGTCAGCTGATTGGTCGCTGACATAACATGCCAACTGTGCATATAGCGCCACGATTACATCATGATGATGTCATCCTTATCCATGTTAGTCATATGGCTCAGATCGTTAGGTATTCGAGTCACTATAGCCCATTTGGGCGAAGAAGACCTATGGCATCTCGTGGGGGGTGTTGGCACGTGCCGGTAGCCTCGTCGCCGGCGCGTGTTGGTGCGTACAACCATGTTCCATGTCAAAAATTTCACCATTTTCACCAGTGTGCTCGTCTCTTTCTCCACTACACAGTGATATGGTTAAAACATACTTTTGACAACTTTTATTTTTAAGCAGAAATCAAAGACCACTTTAAACCAAATGCTCTGATACCAATTATTGGGGGTTCTGACTGGTTATGTTCTGATAGTTGTCCATTGGAGGCTAAGCATACTAAAACAATATTTAATGTGGTTCGGTAAATCACCTACATTCACAGGAGAGGTCTATATTATTAGAGATAGAGAAAGGATACAATACAAATACATAGAAGAAGATGATTATATCATCTCTACTCAACTCCCAACTTTCATTGCTGTACTTGCAGCTGCTGTAGTAGTAGCAGCCATTGCAGCCACTCTCTTCTTCTCTTCTCTCTTATTCTTCTCACACTCTCATAACTGTGCTCTCTAAAATTATACCTTTTTTATAGGCATCAATGATAAGTTTCTCCAGCATATTTGTCAACATGAAGAGGATAAAAAAGCCATAAAAAATAACATCAATTATGCCATAAAATATGTTTATATTTTGTACCAAATAAGTGATGAGTTGTTCCATTTATACAAAATAAATATTTGTCAACATGAAGAGGATAAAAAAACCATAAAAAATAGCATCAATTATACCATAAAATATGTTTATACTTTGTAACAAATGGGTGATGAGTTGTTCCATGTATACAAAATGAAGGTGGGGTATTTGCCACAATAATAATAATATACTAACAGGTTTCGAACTCGCCAATTCAAAGATGAGCGGTGAGTCCGGCTTGGCCCCTCCTCCAAGTTAGGTAGCTCACATATATAAATGTCCATAATCCTGGCAAATGTCTTGGGTTTGGCTACTTTAGTTTGTACAGCGACTGTTTGGGAGATAGGAAACTGCGAAGAATGGTTGATTCTTGCGCTATACATTCAAAGACAGAGTGAGTGATAATGGGCATGCCATTATAAGAAACCACGTATGAGAACTGGTGGTTCTAGCCGTTTTTTAATGTGTTTGATTTGATGTTGCATTAAAGGCATGATATTTTTCTTTCATTTTCTTTCTTGAACTCTTCTTGTATGTATCTCGTCTGGAGATTGTAACATTTCTTAGTGTCGTGGTTGGCTGTTAGAAAACAAAATGACTGATCGGCCTGCCGTTGCTTTGTAAAGCCGAGGACAGGCTGTTTTACCCAGTGGAAAAAATAAAGAGGATCCTGACGGCAAGGCTATGTGATTTACAAAACGTTGCTCTACAGCCCAAAACCAATCATATTATTTTTGGACCTACAAATCTACACACTCCTGTCCATTACCGGGCCGGCAATAATTGAGTAGAGCCCAATAACGAGATACAGAGGCCTGAACTTCTAGCAACATAGCAGCGAAACGGCATCTCAAGAGCAGGAAGTCAGGAACTGCAGTCAACGATTCGAAGAGATGCAGAAAGCATTGAGAGTGTATGGACAGGTTCTTCGGCTAGTGAGGCGGCTACCAAAGGACTCAAGGCCTTATTACGCTAAATACGCACGCGAAAACTTCGTCAACTACAGAGATGTCGAAGTCAGTGACACACAATTCCTCGACGAGCTTTTCCTTCGAGCATATAACCACTCCCTATGGGTTCTCAACAAGGTCTTCTTTTTTGTATGATTCTAATGCTTGTCTATATATGTGTGTTATGATCAATCTAAAGAGATCTTTTTTGACGGAGGTACATTTATTTGGTGCAGTATTCGGTCGATGAATCAACTGCTAATAAGCTAAAGGAAATTTGTTGCGGCTGAAAAAGCAACAATGAGTGTGTTTACCAGCTGTTCGATGCCATGCCTCAGTGAGTAGGCACGCTTTCTTTTCTGTTCCAAACGCAATTTGTTGTGCTTATTTCTATAATTTTAAGATATTAATGCTTGCCGAATAGCGACAGATTGTTACGATCAAGAAACATGGTCGATCGAATGAAGCATCTCATTTTGATCTAGTGTAGTTTCCTTCCATGTGTCTAAAAGAGAAATATAGTACATTTGTTTCTTATAAAAAAGAAAGTTTAGTAAATTTGTGGTGATAGCAATTATTTTTTAAAATGTTTTTTATTTAATATTTTTTATTTTTTAAAATTTATTTTTAATATTAATAAATCAATTTTTTTTTTTAACCGAGTTCCCAACTACTCCTAAAACTGTTTTATGCTTTAATAATAATATGGTTTACAATACAAGTTGTCTGCTTTCATATGTGACTGGTCATTTCATTTTGTCGTAAACTTCCAATATCTTCTGGTTTCTACTTCCTTGGTAAGGAGACTAATTTACGTGATCAGTTTGATGGGTAAGGTGATACAGACTGATAATCTGATATGATACCCTTGTTTTATAATCGTGGCTTGCTTAAATTAACATCCTCGTCTGAATATCAAGGAGCGCTAGTTAGCATTTACCCCATTCTGTCCAAAGGCTATATTTTAATCTTTCATATTTATTCCTCGGAGGTTAGGTTTCTAATCTCCTTGATGATCTCTCTTTCTATTCTTCTATACCACACGATATTAACAATTATTCTTGTGAGGTTCTATTCTATTGACTCAATATCGAACACATCAATCGGATTGTTGGCATGTTCATTTTTTTTTTTTTTAGGATGAAGCTGCATGCATGCCACACAAAGCAGGTGAGATTTGAACGCAGAAGCTCCTGTGTATTTAGTGAAATCACTTGTACAAATCCATGTGCGTTTTTTATTTATTAGAAGCCCTATTCTTCAGAACCACAGTGATTACTCTCTCTCTCTCTCTCTCTCTCTCTTATGAAGTTAACCATGGCAATCCCGTCAATAACCTTCAAACAGGGCCACCATAAAAACATCGAAGCGGGTAACTAAACAGAGAGACAAGGCACATTATAGGAGGCAAGCGAGCAACGAGGCGTCGAAAGGCGTGTCATGCAATGGGAAATGTTGGGAGGGAAAGGAATTGACTGCCAGTCTCTCTCTATATCCTTACCGCAGCTCTAGTTTATAGGTGTGTTTCCGAGTGTCTCTTTTGGCTAACATAATTGCCACATGGCCTTCATGTGTCTCCTCTTTCGTCGTCGCCAGCTAGCAGAAGCTCCGGAAAGTGGAATATGCATCCCTATCAACCGGATAACTTGGTGGGCTTCGAGGGGACTTTTCACGCGCTGTCTGTTGCGACTGCTCCGTCTGTTGTGGCTGTTTTTATGGTTGAAAAGTTTTTTTTTAATAATTAATTTTTTTATTGTTTTAAGATTGTTATAATATATTAATATTAAAAAATATTTTATAAAAATAAAAAATATTATTTTAATATATTTTTAAATAAAAAATATTTTAAAAATAACTATAACTACAATATCAAATTGACTTTATATATAAAAATATAAATTAATCTAGTAAATTTATAAATTTAATGAAATTTTTACTAGTTTTAGGATTGTTTTTTTGGGATAAAAATATAAAGATAGTCTATGCTTAAGCGTTTTAGCTTATATCATCTTTATTTTTAAATTATTCTTATTTTTTTTTATTACATCTTTAGATGATTTCTATATGCACCATCATGAAGTTTTATTAGGTATAAATAGAGAGTGATCGAGTTTTAAAAATCTAAGTAGTATAGGAATAAGGTTTTGAAATTGGATAACTGATTAATCAATTGGTTCTGACAATTTTATTCATTCATTCTAACAAGATAATTAATAGTTTATACTCTATGCTTGATATGTTAAGGTGACCTAAGGTTAGTACCTATTAAAAATCTTTTTTGATAAGGTAAGGACTCTCTGATGTTTAACTAAGTATTTGTAACCACTCCCTATGGGTTCTCAACAAGGTCTTCTTTTTTGTATGATTCTAATGCTTGTCTATATATGTGTGTTATGATCAATCTAAAGAGATCTTTTTTGACGGAGGTACATTTATTTGGTGCAGTATTCGGTCGATGAATCAACTGCTAATAAGCTAAAGGAAATTTGTTGCGGCTGAAAAAGCAACAATGAGTGTGTTTACCAGCTGTTCGATGCCATGCCTCAGTGAGTAGGCACGCTTTCTTTTCTGTTCCAAACGCAATTTGTTGTGCTTATTTCTATAATTTTAAGATATTAATGCTTGCCGAATAGCGACAGATTGTTACGATCAAGAAACATGGTCGATTGAATGAAGCATCTCATTTTGATCTAGTGTAGTTTCCTTCCATGTGTCTAAAAGAGAAATATAGTACATTTGTTTCTTATAAAAAAGAAAGTTTAGTAAATTTGTGGTGATAGCAATTATTTTTTAAAATGTTTTTTATTTAATATTTTTTATTTTTTAATATTAATAAATCATTTTAAAATTTATTTTTAATATTAATAAATCAATTTTTTTTTTTAACCGAGTTCCCAACTACTCCTAAAACTGTTTTATGCTTTAATAATAATATGGTTTACAATACAAGTTGTCTGCTTTCATATGTGACTGGTCATTTCATTTTGTCGTAAACTTCCAATATCTTCTGGTTTCTACTTCCTTGGTAAGGAGACTAATTTACGTGATCAGTTTGATGGGTAAGGTGATACAGACTGATAATCTGATATGATACCCTTGTTTTATAATCGTGGCTTGCTTAAATTAACATCCTCGTCTGAATATCAAGGAGCGCTAGTTAGCATTTACCCCATTCTGTCCAAAGGCTATATTTTAATCTTTCATATTTATTCCTCGGAGGTTAGGTTTCTAATCTCCTTGATGATCTCTCTTTCTATTCTTCTATACCACACGATATTAACAATTATTCTTGTGAGGTTCTATTCTATTGACTCAATATCGAACACATCAATCGGATTGTTGGCATGTTCATTTTTTTTTTTTTTAGGATGAAGCTGCATGCATGCCACACAAAGCAGGTGAGATTTGAACGCAGAAGCTCCTGTGTATTTAGTGAAATCACTTGTACAAATCCATGTGCGTTTTTTATTTATTAGAAGCCCTATTCTTCAGAACCACAGTGATTACTCTCTCTCTCTCTCTCTCTCTCTCTTATGAAGTTAACCATGGCAATCCCGTCAATAACCTTCAAACAGGGCCACCATAAAAACATCGAAGCGGGTAACTAAACAGAGAGACAAGGCACATTATAGGAGGCAAGCGAGCAATGAGGCGTCGAAAGGCGTGTCATGCAATGGGAAATGTTGGGAGGGAAAGGAATTGACTGCCAGTCTCTCTCTATATCCTTACCGCAGCTCTAGTTTATAGGTGTGTTTCCGAGTGTCTCTTTTGGCTAACATAATTGCCACATGACCTTCATGAAGGTCTCATAGTATATTTATAACTCATGAATCTTGTCATTTTATAAAAATGTGTCTCCTCTTTCGTCGTCGCCAGCTAAAGATGAGAAACTGAAGTGCAATTCATCTTTGTGATATTTTGAATTGTATTATAGGTTATATTCCATTTATTTTATCCGACTAAAAGATGGAGATATTGCGAGTCATGAAAGACTTTAATATATCTAATGGTGTTGATGAAGTGTAGACTTGTTTAATTAAGCCTATTTGTTGATACATAAACCCTCTAAAATTTAATATAAAAATCTATAGAATTTACAACATTAAATTCATGTATTATGTTTGAATTCATGGATGTAGCGAATACGACCATATCCAAGTTGTGATGAAAAAAATCCTCGAGTTCAACAATTTCAAGAAACACGCGTCAAGCCCACCTTGTTGATTTGGTAGCTCATTACGCCACACTACTGGGCTTGGCAACACCTCTCAAACCTAAAAGTTGGGTTTAGAGCCATCTGCCACACTTAAACATTGAGTCTGACAGTATCAGCCTCTAACTTAGGTCTTGCACTGGCCAGACCTATAAAGCAATTGGGTTTGGCTAGCATCAGACTCAGTAATATATGGGTCTGGCACTGACTAGCTTAACAATACTCAGGCTTGGCCAATGTCAGACCCACTGCGCCTGGGCTTAATACATTGTCAAGCCTACCTATGACTAGGTTAAGCTTTGGTCATACCAATTGCGCCTCCACTAGAGGGTGTTTGTGATGGGCGCATGTTAGCCTAACCAACCGAGAATTTAGAAAAATTATGCATGAATGTTTTTCTTAATCCGACATTTTTTGGTTAACATATATAAAGATATACTAATAAAATATTAGTTTATCATAGAGATTTTTTATATCATAAGGATGGATATAAAAACATATATATATATATATATATATATATATGAAAGTGAAGACAATCTCTGTATCAAAATTTATATATGAATTATTTATATTTTTTATATGTATATTTAAAATTGTTTGTGTAGTTTTTTTATGATTTATTTTGTATGATAAATACAAAAGATTTTAATTTTATATGGTCTATGCACTTTATTTAATAGAAATTACTTGTAAAAAACTCATGTGAATCTTTAATGAAGATGGAATTTTGTCTTGAATATAACTAACTCATGTGAATCTTTAATGAAGATGGAAGTTTGTCTTGAATATAACTAAAGAAAGGTATAGAAAGTTATGAGTCAGTCAGTGTTTTTGACTTAGTATTTTAAAGGTTTTGAAAAAAATTAAAAATCTAAAGTCATAACAAGTTAACAACCCAAGCAAATATAGGTTTGACGAAACTATCATACACAATATACTTAGGCTTAGGCATGTGCTTAACCCATGATAACATGGGTTTGACAATCTACTAGATCCAATATAATTGTGCTTGGTCATAAGTTAAGATCAATGCTGAGTTGGTCTAGAGTAAACACATGCATCCAAGAATTACTGTTTTGTTCTATAATGATAAAGGACACGATACAGAGAAATGTTACATCTTAAGAAAAGAAATTGAGAGATTAATAACTAAGGGATTCCCATCCCAAGCCAAGAAAGGAAGAGCTCAATTAGTCAATGTAGGCATTACCTAAAATCATTGTGATTTTGGGTGGCATCTCTGTATAAGCCATAAGGTGATTCCAACACAGGGAAAATAAAGTATAGGAAATAGGTCTTTATGTTTTTTCATATCTAGAACCAGTGGCATAAACCCATCATCTTCACTCTATAAGATGAAAAAGGAATAACTTTCAAAATAAAGGTGTTTTGGTCATCTCTACAATCCTTTCTAACCATCGAGTGCATTGGGTGTTGGTAGACAATGGCAACGTGGTCAACATCCTCTCCTGAGAAGTAATGACATATAAGAATATCCCCATTAAGACTTTGAGAAACATAACCAATTCTAAGTAGACTCTAGATTATCAAAAGGCTTTTGAGGAGCTCAAATTTCATCTTTCATCCCCCAATATATTGTCTCAACCCAAGTAGAGTGAAAATGTTTTTTTTTTTAATTTAGAAGTGTCGGACTCAGTTATGAGTGTTGTTTTAGTTAAAGAGATGAAAGAATACAATTTATAGTTAATTACTTCAGTCGAACCTTCTATGATGCTGAAACCAAATATTTAAAAGTGGAAAAGATGGCCTTTACTTTGGTAAGTCTCTATAGGAATCTTAAGTCATATTTCAAAGCTCACCAAGTCATAGTGCTCTCAGATCAGCATTTATGATAAATCCTTTATAAGCCAAAGATGTTTGGACGCATGGTGAAATGGGTCATTGAATTAAGAGAGTTTAAACTTTAATATGGACATTGACATGGTATAAAGAGTCAAGTCTTGGCCAATTTCATTGTTGAGTGGTTTTTTTAAGGTTTTATAGATACACCTAAATCCCTACCTTCAATTATAACTTCCTTTACTACACTAGAAACATCATTAGAACAAACTCTAATGACCTCTATTTGGACATTATATGTCATCGACTTTTTTAATGTTGATGGAAATGAAGCTACGATGTACTTGTCAGTCCTGAAGAACAAATATTTGAATATGAAGTTTGTTTTGATTTCTCAGCCATGAATAGTGTATTAGAGTATAAAGTTTTCTTGATGGCCTTATAGAGACTTTAAAAGCATATCCATTTTAAATTCATAGTGATTCCTAATTTGTGGTTGGTCATTATCAAGGAATTTATCAAACCAAATAACCAATTATACAACTATATCTTTAGAAGTTCCAATACTATCTCTCAAAGAAAGACATAGGAAAAAGTATTTGAATCACTTGTAATCCAAGAAAAGCTACCATCTAGCAAATCTCTTATCTAAGTTAGCAAACTCTAATCCTGTAAAACTCTCGATGGATATCTGGGTTGAAATCTTAAAGAAGCTAAGTGTAGGTGAGGAAGAGCTTGTTGTCATTTATATTATTAGCATTAGCATTAAGAAAGATTAGAAAAATCTAATCAAAAATTATTTTTTTATTGGAGAATTACCTTTAAATAGAAACAAAGTTATTCGTCTAACTTAACAAGTAACGAGGTATTGTGTCATTGATAATGTTCTGTATGGAAGATCCACCTTAACTCCACTATTAAAATGTTTATCCCAAAAAAAAAAATGTTTATGTTTTGAGAGAAATACATGAAGGTTTATATGGTCTTCATATAAGGTCTAAAGCTCTTGTTGCTTAGATGATAAATGCAAGCTTTTGTTGGCCAACCATACTCCATGATGCCACGGATTTGGTAAAGAAATGTGATTAATGGCAAATATTTATCTTAATCTCTCATCAACCATCTATATAAATGATCACCTTAGCCTCCTTATGGATTTTTTCTCAATTAGAAAGAGATATTTTTGGTTCATTCCTTAGGGCTATAGGTAAAAAATAGTTTATTCTGATTGACTGCCAATTATTTTACTAAATGGATTGAAGAAGAAGCCTTAGTTAAGATCACCACCAATAAAGTACTTTTATTTTTCTAGAAGAACATCATATACTAATTTGGATTTCCCAAAGTCTTGATATTAAATAATAGGATATAGTTTGACTACTATAGGATGAGAAAGCATTATTATAGTTTTTGTATTGATCATAAGTTCTCTTTAGTGTTACATCTTTAAACCAATGGTCAAGCTAACTTGATGAACAAGGTCTTGCTTAATAGACTAAAGAAAAAGATAAAATAAGCCAAGTTAGAATGGGCTAAATTGTTGGACAAAATCTTATAGGTTTAGTAGAAAACTCAAAAAACTTTCACTCGAAAACTCTATTTCTATTTACCTATAAGACTAAAATCATGATCCCAGTTGAAATTGGATGTCCAAGTCTAAAAAAGGTTCACTATACCTTAAAGAACAATGAGCAAGGCCTTAAGGCCAACCTAGATTTCTTAGAAGAGTCTCGCTTAAAATAAAGCCTATCAACACAAGATTGCTTAATATTATAATGCTAGAGTCAAGAATAGAAGGTTCAAATTTAAAGATTTAAACCTAAAAAAGTTGGAGGCTACAAAAAATAAAGAAAATAAAGGCAAGTTAACTCTAAAATAGGATGGTTCTTTAAAACCCATAAGAGTAATCAAGATGAACACTTATCATTTATAAGATATAAAAGGGAAGAATGTCCCTCATGCTTGATATTCTAACTATTTAAAATTGTATCATAATGAATAAGAACGTATATTTCTAATATATAAATATTTTATTCTCCTCGATTATGTTTTCATATTCTTCTTGTAAGGCTTAAGGGCAATAACCCCTATAATATATAAGGGATGTGTATGACATTTCTATATTATCTCTAATGGATAAGTTTGTGGTCTTTCTAAAGGCAATAACCCTTTATAATCTTCAAGAGATGGTTATAAGGTCTTTCTAATAGCAACGGTCCCCAATCTCCAATGGATAGGTATGCAGTCTCCTTAAAGGTAGTAGCCCTAAACAATCTCCAAATGATATGTATGAGGTCTCTCTAAAGGTTATAGTCCCCACAATCTCTAGTGATGTCCTAACTTCACATGCTCCCTCAGCAATATCCAAAGGCATGGTTCCCTATCAACACTAGTTATACTAAAAGGCTTGTAGGTAAACCTATGACTGAAGTTGCACCTAACGCCAAACAAGGGAACAATAACTATATAGACAAGGCCAAATCACCACGCTGCTAACAACACCAATATAACATGGTATTGAACTTATACACCAACTAAGAAAGATTGCAAAATTTAGAATTTGCCAAGGCCAAGTCCAAGGCAAAATGAACACACTTTCAACCTCGCTAATATAATATGGGTATTAGACTTGTACATTTACTAAGAAAGATTTCAAAATTTAGAATTTTTTCAAACATGGGTGTTGGACTCATACTACTTGCAATTTGAATATGTTTCTAAGTATAAGTGTTGGACTTATTTTGGCTACTTAAAGAAATCTCTTTTATATTTTTCTAAATATAAGACGTTGGACCTATCTAAAGTAAGACACAACCTACCTAAATAAGACTTTAATTTAGCAAAAGGCTAATTAGACTTAGAAAATTCAAGTTATATAATTAAAAGCCTCGTTAGCAAAAGGCTAATTAGACTTAGAAAATATAACACAAATGATTCAAGTTATATAATTAAAAGCCTCATAGCTAAATCCAAAGCTTAAAAGTCAAAATATTTGTTACATAATAAAAAGGCCACTAAGGTAAATATAAAAGCTCTTGTATCTCTATGCCTAACTTATTAGTACTTAAAAGTATATTTTTATCAAGATTTTATATCATATTGCACTTAAAGTATTATTAAATTGCCTAACTAAAGCATGTTTTATAATAACAAATCTGATAACATAAGATATCTTTAATTTATGGTAAATGTTCATTTTGAATACAAGCATATCTCATAATTTAAAGGATTGATTGATGTATTTAACTATTGAAAGTGAAAAGCCAAAAAGAGGGCTAAGCTTAAAGAAAAGATGCTGGTTCAAATGAAACTAAAACATCATTCGATTAAGCTTAAAGAAAAGATGCTGGTTCAATTGAAACTAAAACATCATTCGGTTATTGGATCGTAACTGCAGCTGTAAAACACGAATTTAGGTTCGGTTTATATAGATAGGAAGCTAAGATATAGACCTAAAACTTACATAAGAGTCTAAGATTTAAAACGATCATTTTCAAGTTCAAATTATAGCAATAAAATAGAAGTCAAAGTTTGTCCTGCAGCCTAAGATACTATTTAGTGTTCAACCTATATATTGAGTTATAGAAGTCTAAATGAGCTCATTTTTATTTTGTTGGAAAGCTAAGATAAATTTCCAGAACTTTAACGGGGACTATCTATTCAAATTCTAATATTAACAATGATGTTTTGTTCAGATAAGAAGATAAAGGTTGTCATCAAGTCAAGAGATAGCTACCCACTCAATAATTAGTCATCAAATCAATAGTTCTAAATTTTAACTTATAAAAAAGAGGTATTTTTCATATATTTAAACATCTAAGTTTTCAAATTAAGATTATATTCTTACTTTGTTTCTTTATATTTTTTGTGATGTTTAAGTTTTGCTTTCATTAATATCTTGTTTATGCTTTTCATAATAACTATGTTCTTATCTAGTTTATTTATGTTTCTCTTCTTCACAAGGTTTAGTTAACTTTATTATGTCAAGGTGAAAAGGTTTCACTAATATGTTAAAAAATGTATAATATAAACTCAAAATGGACTTCAATGTTTATATCCAAGTTTGTTAATATGTCTTATCTTTTTATCTTACTAATTCTTAATACCTTGCTTGTTAAATGATTAATCTAGATTTGTGTTGTACATCCCTTGGTACAATAAATAGTCAAATACTTGGCATTTTCGTAGCCTACTATATGGTATAACCGACACCTATGTTATGAAAGGAACTTGATTTTTTGTTAATATAAGTTAACATCATGAATTCTTGATAATATTTAAAAGTATGATGTTACTAAAATAAGATAATTAATATGATCATGTTAAGAATTTATAATGAATTGTTAAGGATAAATAATTTGATTTGAACTTTTTTTGTGTGTGGTTTCCAATTGATTAATAAAAAGAGTTTATATTATAATTATTTATAATACTATTAGTGGATCCTCTAACCTTGACAATTGATTTTAATACTCATAGTGGATCCTCTAACATTGACAATTGATTTTAATACTCACATCAATATCACTTGTTAAAAGTTCTCTTCAACTCCTTTTCATTTATTATTTATAATTTTATATAGTTCACCTCCATATGGTTCGACCTTGGTCTTATCGGGTTATTTATTACTCCGACACTCCTGCACGTGAGATAAGATATCAATCGTTTGATCATGTTACTAACTTTTAGGTAAGATAAATTTCATCTTTAGTTGCAATGGCTATGGTAGGGAAATCTTCAAAATCAGAAACCTAACCATTAAAAAAAGACTCATTAAAGTCCACATACATCCCTTTAAAGAGATTGAAGAAATATAAGTTGGACATGGAGAAAAATAATATATCCCCAATAGTCTCTATTATAGAGACATGCTATTTATACTCAATATAAAATTATTGGAAAGAGTTCTTCAATGTTTCCATCATCAACCAAGAGTTTTGAGCCTCTTCTTTGGAAGTCTTCAGCTTTTTCCTCAAAGTCTTATTGGATTCCTTGAGCTCAATGACCTTTTTTCTCTAAAAAGTCTATTCGGCTATATACCTCTCCAAGATTATTCTTAATGGTGTGTAAGATGCAAGTCTGTCCTTTTAACTCCCCTTGCAGTTCAACATAAAAAATCTTATGTTATATTATTTTTCTCTTAGCCTACATATCTTTATCATATTAGTGCGATATTGCTTAATAGACTCTTTATTAGCCCTTTTCTCATCAGCCCATCAACTTTTTGAATGAGCACACATAATGAAAGTTTTAAAAATAATAAACAACAAAATAAATTAAAATCCTTATTTATCTAAAACTAGTTTATGTAATAGAAAAGGAAAATTATTTAAAGACTCTTTATACCTAAAAAGTCATATACCTAATAATAGCTAAATGGTATTGCTAGCTAGGGTACCTCAAAGCATTAACATCAAAGAGAAGGGTGAACAATCTGTCCAAGGTGTTCATAACCTCCAACATTTTAGACCCAAGGGTGGACCTTCTTTATAAGATAGTCTCTATAATCTTTTTTATCCTCCTTGTTGAAGCTAGGAAAGTAGAAGGGAGCATGATCCAGGTTCAACCTTAAGAAAAAATCCTTCACCTTTATGGTGCAAGACACCTGTCTAGAAGGCCCTATAAGCATATGAATAAGGCTAAAAGAGGCTAAAAAGCTAGTTAAAAGAGGAATCACTTTTATATTAAAGTTATAAGTGATAGAGACTATTCTCCTCTTCTAGCATGAGGCGGAGTCAAGGATGACTAAGGTTAGAGTTCGTACCTTATGATCCCTTGATATAGGAGATCAACTTTCCTCTACTATTTCTTGGTGCACCTTTCAATTGAAAGAGCAATTGTTGGGGTCTCCTTAATATCCATAAAAACTATTATTGTAACCCTCCTCTTATGTATTAAAGGTTTCTTATGGAGGGAGACTGAGGTATCTTCACATAAGGAAGAATAACTAGGTAACGAGGTGGTTACATGACTAGACATAAATGACACAGACTCGATGATTTTAAATCTAGTTACTCTTGGCAAAGATCCTACACAAGGAAAAAGATAGGAGATGAATAGCATATAAAAATAAACTAAAACACTAAATTAAAGTTACTAAAAATGTTATAAAGTCCATAAGCCATGCAATTAATTTCATCCTTGGTCTAAAATGAATAGAACCTATCACATACCCTCTCCTCCTCCTCGTTAAAGATAAGCCTAATGTTCACATTAGTAGAGGACATTTTTAAAAATAGAAACCATCAAACCTCACTACCACCCATTTTCCCCTCCACTTCTTTGCATAACCAAGTTTCCCTTGAAAAACATATTTTATAGGTCATCTTAGCCTATTAGAAAAGTTGAAAAACCAAGGAATGGAAGGCTCACTCTTAGCATTACTGGTTAGTAAATAATAGTGTCTAAACACCCTTACTAAGGGTTCCTCCTTTAGGATCCTCAATAGCTTATGGAATGGAAGGCGCACTTTTAGCACTACTAGTTAGTGAATAATAGTGTCTGAACACCTTCACTAAAGATTCCTCCTTTAGGATCCTCAATATCTTGTCGTATCTTCAGATAAGAAAACCTACCTGGTAGGGTGAAGTTGAGCAGGACTTAAGTTAAATTAATGAAAATAATTCTTTACAAATCCTTGTAAAGAGAATGAATATCCAAACTTGTACATAACCATGGGGGTAGTAATAATAATGCTACCCTCAACATGTTTGCTAGAGTCTTGTGTAATCCATTTGTTAACCTCATAAAACAAGATTATAAAGTCTCATGGTTGTCTGTAATTAGCCAAAGTCACTTGTTTATATAATACAATGTTTTTTTCCTTGTCCAAAGACATCTCAGGTAACTTTAGTTGTTTTCTAAGATTTTAAGTATATTAAAGAACATCTTTATTCACTTTTCTAGTCAAAAAGGGTTGAGCAGTGCCACTTTTAATTTTAGGGTATATTTTAATAGTTATATATCCCTGACAAGAGCTTCTATTTTCAGGTATGAGATTAAAATCTCCCTCAGACGACATGATTTTCTTGCTTTTTCTAGAAGTCTTTTTTAACTTGAGATGATTTGAAATAAGAAAGAAGAGATGAGGTGTGTTTTGTGTTTACTTGAAAAACAAACACTTCTGTAAAAAAAAAAGCATAAAAAAACTTGATCTTATATAAGGATATCAATACAAAGAATGTAAAGGGAAATTTTGGAAAAATGAAAAAAGAAAAAGGTTTATACAGGTGATCACCTTTAAATTCCATCAACACAGAGAGGACATGTGGTATTACATCATAACTCTAGAAAGGTAAATGACTAATGCATTGATTACATGCAACTAAATGAACTTCTCAAAAAGACTATTTTGCCTTCCCCTTAACAGCCTTTAAAATCATTATAGAGAGATGTTGTTTTTCTAGGGAAGACAAACAAACCTAACCAGTTGTCTTCCAAGAAGCTTTTTAAGTCTTTACACATCATACATATAAAGATTTGGGATGTAATTACTGAGTCAGTATTTTTTACTCAATATTTTTGAGGTTTTGATTAAAAAACCTAAAATCATAACAGGATAATGACTCAAGTGAACATGGATCTAATAAAGTTATCAAGTCCAATATATTTAGGCTTAGCCATGTTCCAAGTTCTTGGTAAAATGGGTTTGATTATCTTAAGACCCAATATACTTGGGCTTTACCTTCAGCTAAGCTAGAAGTTAAGTGGGTCTTGTGAATTGCTAAACTCAATATGCTTGCATTCAGTCATATCATGAACCTAAAGCAACATGGATATAACAAGTTGCGAGACCTAATATGTTTGGGTTTAGCCATATGTTAAACCTATAACAACGTGAGTTTAATGAGTTGTCAAACTCAATATACTTTGGTTTAGTTATGAGTTAAGCCCAACATGAAGTGGGTTTGGAGAATTTTCAGACTTGACATGTTTGGACTCATTATATGCTGAACTCAAGGCAACATAGGTCTTACGAGTTGTCAAGCCCAATACACCTAGGTTTAGCCATAAGCTAAGCCCGATACTAAATGAGTAGTGAATTTCCTGACCTATAATGCTTGAATTCAACCATATGTTAAACCAAAAGGAAATATTAGGCTTAAAAGAAACAGTTGTCGTAACTTACTACTTGGCAATACTATGGTTAACAAACTTCACCAACTGTAACTAATGCAATGGATACATGCAAATCACAATGATTAACATGGCAAATAAATTAACCAGAAGTTAAAATCCTCCAGCAAGAGTTGATAACTAAATAGAAATTATGAAAGAACCATAATAAGATTAGCTGAGTCCTCCCACCTAAATTTATCTTCTTAATTTCTGATAATTAGACTTGCTTGGAATGAGTACACATTGGTATGAAGAGCCTACTATATTTAGTTCATGAACAATTCAAATTGAACTTTGTTGAGCTAAACCCTATTTAGTACATCTGTAAAACTAACCTCTTACACATGTATTAACGAGAGGAAAAAATGGTTAGGCATATGTCATAAAGTTAGGCCCAAAAAAAGCTAAGGTGCTTATTAAGCCCAAAAACATTTGACTATGTTCTTTGGATTTAGATGCAAGCTTGGAGCCCATGTTGTGTTAGGCATATTCTAGTGCTTGGACTCAAGTGTAGCGCCTAAGTCCATAGGGGCATTAGGCATGAGCCCAACACTTAGGCTCAGGTAGAATACTAAAGCTTACAAGGGAACTAGGCATGAGGCCACCACTCATGCTCAAGTAGCTTGCCCGAGCCCATTAGGGCATTAGGCATGGCCCCAATGCTTGGCCTTAGGCACCACACCCGAACCTACTGAGGCACTAGGCATAAGCCAAATAATTAGGCCTACAACCATGGTTTTAGTCCAAACCATATTTTCATAGTCCTTATTAGGTTAATGCCAATTGAAAGTTTCTTTTTTCTTTTTAGGGCTAACTTAGGGGGTCATTTTTCTATATAGGCCCTACTCAGATACTATTTATGTCTTATTTGAAAATTTGTATTTGACCTATTGATTTCTTTTGGTAAATAAAGAAGCTCTAATGAGGAGTTTATGACATATAAATTTACATGTTTTACATTACCTTTTTGGTTCGTGTCATGTTGTCTCGAAGAAGACATCCACACACGCACACATATGAGGGGGCTAGATGAGTAACTAAAATAATATTTTAATAACTATATATTGAAGAATGAAAATGACCACCTCCCTAATAAAAACAAAAAAGGATAACTAATTAATTATTTAAATAGCTCCATTTCATTCTTTTGATTTAACTGTAAAACTAACCTCTTACACATGTATTAACGAGAGGAAAAAATGGTTAGGCATATGTCATAAAGTTAGGCCCAAAAAAAGCTAAGGTGCTTATTAAACCCAAAAACATTTGACTATGTTCTTTGGATTTAGATGCAAGGTTGGAGCCTATGTTGTGTTAGGCATATTCTAGTGCTTGGACTCAAGTGTAGTGCCTAAGTCCATAGGGGCATTAGGCATGAGCCCAACACTTAGGCTCAGGTAGAATACTAAAGCTTACAAGGGAACTAGGCATGAGGCCACCACTCATGCTCAAGTAGCTTGCTCGAGCCCATTGGGGCATTAGGCCCCAATGCTTGGCTTTAGGCACCACACCCGAACCTATTGAGGCACTAGGCATCAGCCCAATAATTAGGCCTACAACTATGGTTTTAGTCCAAACCATGTTTTCATAGTCCTTATTAGGTTAATGCTAATTGAAAGCTTTTTTTTTCTTTTTAGGGCTAACTTAAAGTTGGGCTTTACCTTCAGCTAAGCTAGAAGCTAAGTGGGTCTTGCGAATTGTTAAACTCAATATGCTTGGATTCAGTCATATGATGAACCTAAAGCAACATGGATATAAAAAGTTGCGAGACCCAATATGTTTGGGTTTATCCATATGTTAAACCTATAACAACGTGAGTTTAATGAGTTGTCAAACTCAATATACTTTGGTTTAGTTATGAGTTAAGCCCAACATGAAGTGGGTTTGGAGAATTTTTAGACTTGACATGTTTGGACTCATTATATGCTGAACTCAAGGCAACATAGGTCTTACGAGTTGTCAAGCCCAATACACCTAGGTTTAGCCATAAGTTAAGCCCAATACTAAATGAGTAGTGAATTTCCTAACCTATAATGCTTGAATTCAACCATATGTTAAACCAAAAGGAAATATTAGGCTTAAAAGAAACAGTTGTCGTAACTTACTACTTGGCAATACTATGGTTAACAAACTTCACCAACTGTAACTAATGCAATGGATACATGCAAATCACAATGATTAACATGGCAAATAAATTAACCAGAAGTTAAAATCCTCCAGCAAGAGTCGATAACTAAATAGAAATTATGAAAGAACCATAATAAGATTAGCTGAGTCCTCCCACCTAAATTTATCTTCTTAATTTCTGATAATTAGACTTGCTTGGAATGAGTACACATTGGTATGAAGAGCCTACTATATTTAGTTCATGAACAATTCAAATTGAACTTTGTTGAGCTAAACCCTATTTAGTACATCTGTAAAACTAACCTCTTACACATGTATTAACGAGAGGAAAAAATGGTTAGGCATATGTCATAAAGTTAGGCCCAAAAAAAGCTAAGGTGCTTATTAAGCCCAAAAACATTTGACTATGTTCTTTGGATTTAGATGCAAGCTTGGAGCCCATGTTGTGTTAGGCATATTCTAGTGCTTGGACTCAAGTGTAGCGCCTAAGTCCATAGGGGCATTAGGCATGAGCCCAACACTTAGGCTCAGGTAGAATACTAAAGCTTACAAGGGAACTAGGCATGAGGCCACCACTCATGCTCAAGTAGCTTGCCCGAGCCCATTAGGGCATTAGGCATGGCCCCAATGCTTGGCCTTAGGCACCACACCCGAACCTACTGAGGCACTAGGCATAAGCCAAATAATTAGGCCTACAACCATGGTTTTAGTCCAAACCATATTTTCATAGTCCTTATTAGGTTAATGCCAATTGAAAGTTTCTTTTTTCTTTTTAGGGCTAACTTAGGGGGTCATTTTTCTATATAGGCCCTACTCAGATACTATTTATGTCTTATTTGAAAATTTGTATTTGACCTATTGATTTCTTTTGGTAAATAAAGAAGCTCTAATGAGGAGTTTATGACATATAAATTTACATGTTTTACATTACCTTTTTGGTTCGTGTCATGTTGTCTCGAAGAAGACATCCACACACGCACACATATAAGAGGGCTAGATGAGTAACTAAAATAATATTTTAATAACTATATATTGAAGAATGAAAATGACCACCTCCCTAATAAAAACAAAAAAGGATTACTAATTAATTATTTAAATAGCTCCATTTCATTCTTTTGATTTAATTTTTTTTTATATAATTCTCTACCAAACTTGTTCATAAAAAGTAGCAAATCATTTAGATAAATAATGGTATTTTTTAATTTAAATTACAAATAAATCTACATAAATTAACACTCCTGGGATCATGTAAAATTATTGATTAATTAATTTATTATTTAAAATTAAAATTAAAATCAATATTTGACAAAAATATTATTTAATTGAGGTTACTAATTTATACCATAGTAGCTTAATTTTAACAAATCAAGACTAAATTTCTTCTAATGGAATCCAAAAAAACTAAACACAGTTAATTTAACACTTATTACAAATTTCTTTCTCAAGGTGGTTCTTTGAATTTGATACTAAAATTTTGCATTCCAAACAAACAAACAATTATATATATATATATATAAAGGTCAAAAAAGCAAAAAAAAACATTTTTCTAAAAATATTAATAAATTTTTGGTTTATCAGTTTTGAAAAGTAATGGTCATTAATCCTATTTTTTTTGGGGTGATATATGCAAGAATATATGTGTGTGTACGTGCGCATGCGCGTGGGCGCTCCTTACCTTACCAGCTGTTTCAGATAATTTTAATTTTACCATCAAAATAGGTTATTTGGTTTCATTACATGATCAATAATTTTATTAAAATAAAATATATCAACAAAATAATATAAATATAAAAAAATGAATAAAATCAAATTTATTATAACATTAAAAAAAGCACCAAACATCAACGAAAGATAGAAAGGAGGTTATATCCTAAAACACATGAGATGTTAAGAGCTTTTTTCTTCTTCTTCTTTTTTATCTGTTATAATGTTGATTGTTAGGAAATTATTTTCAAAATTTTCATTGGTCTTATCAAATATTATTATATTTTTTTTTACTTGGAATTGTTCTTTATTTTCTATTTTTATGGATTAATTCAATTTTTTTTAAAAAAAAAAACAGCATATCAAATTATTATTAACATAAATTAAGTCTCACAGGGAAAATACTATGGATAGTACTTTCCCTACTTTGTCCCTGAAAAAAAGCCACTAACTTATAAATTAAGGGGTAATTTGATAATTAGTTATTGGGAAATTGATTACGGGCAAAACTACTTCATGCTTAGTTAGCCTTCCAACCAAAAAAACATTAACTTGTTTCTAGGGGCAATTTAGATATTTTATTCAATTAAATTATTAAATTACCCATTTTAATGGGCCTTTTCTTCTTTGCATTTTTGGTTTTTTATTGGTATCAAGTTGGTTTAGAGGAAATTTTGCTTTTTACAAATATAAAAAATTAATAAGAAATAGTGGTTGGCTAAGGAATTGTAATATCCTATCCTTTATATTTTATATTCAATTTAATTTTTTTTTTTGTTAATTTTTTTATCATTTATTTTCTTTTATTTCATCCATAATAATTAAGTTTCATTTATTTTTTATATCAAATTTAGTCATTATTTTTTTAATATTTTTTAATCCTTTCACCAATTAAATTTTATTTCATTTTCATTCTTCATCATTGAATTTGACCTTTATTATCTTTATTGATATTTATTTTATTTTGTATTTTTTTATTTTATTTTTTAAAAATTTTATCCATTAATATTTTTTTACTAAGTCATGAGTTTCAAAGGTTAACGCGGGTTAACTCTAATATTTTTTGGTTATTTTATAGTTATTTTATTATTTAATATTTAATTTTTATAAAAGTTATTTTTTTATTTTTTTCACTTATTAAATATAAGATAGATGGATAGTATAAAACTCTTATCGAATTATTATATGTTAGATAATAAGGGTAAGGAAATCAGAGGCGGCTACTATAGAAAGTTAAGGAAGAAAAGTGAGAGGTAATTAAAACCCTTGTAGTTTAGGTCTAGGATGCATGTAATTAAATCGACTCCAGACCAGAAAGGAGTGTTGTTGATTATAGATATTCTATTTTAGCATTGCCTCCTCGAGATGATCTTAATTTCTATTTTAATCCTGAATTAAAAATTCAGATTATATATTCGAAATCAATATAAATAAACGTCGAGGGTAGTTTCTATATTACTGGAAATCTCTATTTGTCAATTAAGATTTGCTTTGAATTGAAAGATTAAAAAAGGATACAGCATTAATACGGGCAAACTCATCCGAGATAAGCACAATTGCTCTAAAAATACTGTCCCCTTGTCAAGATCAGGGAAATAAAATGCAGTGGACCGGAGGAAAGGGAAGTACAGAAATTTGTACAAAGTGCGAGGGTGCAAGCGACTTCAAAGCGTACCTTGTCTTGTAGCTGTTCACCGCTTTCATTCGTCATAACACCTGATCAGATTGTACCAACTTAAAATTTAAAATTTCCGATGATGATTACTATGATTCACAGTAGATATCTACATAGGTGGGGTAATAAGATGATTAATATTTTCATTAGAAGTTATTATCTATTAATTTTAGATAATAATAAATAAAATTAATTTAATTAATAAATAATTTATATAAATTAAATGTAAAAAATATAGAGTTGGGTACATGATATATATACATATATATATATATATAGTATTTTTAAAAACATAGGATTTCATATTTTTAGTTTGGTCTATATATATAAGAAATCTAATTTGTTTATATTGAGCGATGAAATAGTTTGGAATATCTCGACATATATTAAATTATGTTAATATCAATTATGAGCTGTGTGGTATTAATTCTTAAGATAAACATGAAGGGATTAGTTGATAATTCATATATCTTAATATAATATTTTTAGGATGCTAGAAAAAATTCGTGTTTTTAGAGAGCAACTTCAATGATTGATATAAATACTTACATAAGGTTATATTTGTTCATCACACTGTTTTATTTAGGGGTGAGAAAAAAATAAAAAAAATTAATTAAACTGAGAAAATAAAAAATTAATTGAGAAAAACAAATAAATAATAAATAATTAAAAAAAACAAAAAAAAACTAGTTCAATTTAATTTCAAAAATTAAAAATCAATTGAATTTCAATTTGAAATTTCAATCCTAAAACAAACTATAAAAAACTTATGTTTTTTTTATGAAACCTTATTCCTTTAATTTTCTTTTCTCCCGCAACCACCCGCCCCTCCCTTTCTAGTCTACTCATCTCTCCCCTAAAGTCTGGTGCGTTTAGAAAAGGAAAAACCAAGGTACTTTGATATGGATTTTAAATGTGTTTTAATTAATTAATTTATTTTTATTAAGGGGGTTTCTTCAATTGTTTGTGAATAGATAGAGAAGTATTATGCCGCTTAAGGTTTAAGTATAATGGGTCACTGTCATGCAAATGAGAGGTCTGACGATGTGGAGCTTGGTAACGTTGCAAAGAATATTGGTGATCTCATCTATCGCTACTTTCTCCAAGCTGTCATTCTTTAGTATGTATTTTTTCTACTGTAGATGATGATGTTCTTTTTTGTTGTTTCTTGCTAGCTTTCATTTTAAACCTTTTTTTTTTTAATTTCACTTGGTTAAATAACAAAAAGCTTGAAGCCTTGTCAAAGGGGAAAGATCTACTCCCTGTGATGCAGGTTATTAACTTTGTTTTATATATATATTTGATGTAAATAAGGGTGGTTGTTATTGTTTAATCTATTGATATGTGTTTATATGCAAATGTGATTTTTTTCTTATGACTTTTCAAGTTGGCTAGAATCTCTAAGTGGAATATCCTCTATCCTGTGGAAAATTTATTTTATGTTAATTATGTTTAACAAGATAAATAATTGGGAAGAGATAAATGATTTTTCATGTTATACTTGTATTAAGGCGGCAATTCTTTGTGGGTTTCTGAATTTACAGGTTACCAATCATATCACAAGGTACAACAAAGTAAATTATTATACATGGGTTTGTATCTTTTGATACGGGGGAAGCTACAAACCTAATATTCATGTTGGAATGCCTTTGCTATATTTATCATTATGTATGTTTTAAGATAGTCAAAATTGCCTATTTTCTAAGTTGAGAAGGCAGGAAAGACAGAAGAAGACAGGGGAGAGTAGAAAAAAAATAAGATGGAAAAGACTTATGTGTTTGTGTTTGAAGAATCGCTTGTTAAGAACTCATTGAAATAGAATAATATCTGATAAGCAATCTTAAATTCACATCAGTAAAATAGCCAATAACAAATAAAAGCAAAAAAAAATATAAAAAAATCTAATACATCTTTTAGGGCCATTATCCAAAAAACTCAAAAAATCCTAAGAACAACTCAAGCCCAATAAAAAAAACACCTGAACATGTCTTACCCTTTTTGAAAGAAAAAACAAACAAACCGAACCAAAATAATAGGTTAAATTTGGTTAATAATTTTTAAAAATATAAATTTTAGTTTGGTTAATTTTTTAGTTCAAAACTGAACCAACCTAAAAATAATCACCTTCAATTTTATTATGCCCACCTGATTGCATTTCTCAAGGCATCCACTCAATCCGATATATTTTTCACTTCGATATCGAATCAAGAATTGATTAGCATGTAATATTGTTTTACATATAACATTTGTTAAATATGGTTAATATTATATCATGATTGATGTCTACTGATTAGTTTTTAATGTGTGTTTGTGTGTATTCATTATTAAGATGCATTACCTAGATTGGACAATGCAACAATTTTGACTATCAAGGCATATACTAAATTATATTGATACTGGTGACGAGCTAGATAGTATTAGTTATTAAGTAAGCACGAGGAAAATTGGTTGGTGACTCGTACATCTTACCTTGATATTTGGAATGCTAGTAGAGATTGTGTTTCCAAGAAGTGACATTTAATGATTGATGTAGATATCTATATAAGATTGTATTTATCCGATACACATTGTTTATTACACCCACTTAATCCTATTTCCCGAGGCATCCATGCAATCCAATGCATTATGTGCCCCAATATCCGATAAAGAATTTATTGGTATATAATATTGTTTAACATATAATATTTATTAAATATTATTAATGTTATTATTGATGATGACTACTAATTAGTTTTTAATATATATATAAAGCTCATAAAGCAACAATAACTATTTGTGAATGTGTCAATGAGATATGATGAACTGTGGTTGATACCACGTTTAATTTATGTTATGGTGCACTTTAAGAGGCTGAGCATCTTAAAGTGGTATTAACAAAAGATAAAAAGATAAGGTTACTTATCATGAGAGTGTTAGGGATGCTGGTTGACACGACTAAAATATTAATGTCTTCTCTTAAATGTAGGAGTGTCGAGGTAATAAATAACTCGGCAAGACTAGAGACAAATTATAGGGAGGTTAATTATATAAATTATAAATAATGATGATGAATTGAAGAGAACTTTGAGATATAAGATTAATGTATGGATTAAATAAGGATAAAATAATTGTCAAGGTTAGAGCATTCACTAATGGTATGTCAAACAAGTATAGTATAAACTCTTATTATTCAAT